>NC_081414.1:158608851-158733851 GCF_030272615.1 Cryptomeria japonica
CTCCTATGAAATAGAACTAGACAAAAGATTTCTTGAAAGATTCTTGTAGTACAAAATTTCAATTACCACTTTAACAAATAAACATCCTTCATCTAATGAAATTTTCTATTGAGGCGGCAATGAATCTATTTTTTTTCCTAATAGTTTTAACCTTCAAAAGCCTTTCATTATGCAATACAATCCTATAAATGTGAAGATAAATCAACATGAATGTAATGACAAGAATATAGCAAATAAATTGTAACATGGGGTAATTAAAGACATTTCAAGGACTTCAATGTGCCTAATTGTGAAGTAATTGGATTGGTTAGATAGATTTTTTTTAGAATACTATCACAAACACCACAATCGATACTTACATAGGAATAACCTATAGTGCAAACCCTAATACTGGAGTGGAATAATCTATATATAAGAGATCAAGTAGGAAAATTCACACATTTTTGAGGAAATTACTAATAATTTGTATATATGGGACTTTTACAACTCAATTTTTTTTGGATGTTATTTTGAGGAATAAATTGCACAAATTATTTGATACCAAAATGACCAACCCATCTCTCATAAGCTTGAATGGTTCACTTGTCATCACACAAGATCTGTTGATGTTCAAAGTTTTGAAGGATAAATTAATAAGTTAAAGGAATCATTATAATCTTAATATGTCATTTCTAAAGAGATCTTTCTTGCTTTTTGCTCATGCCTTTTTATAGTATTACATCATTCACGTATGTGAGGGTAATGAGTCCATGCATTCTAAATTTATTTAGTAGTTTTATCAGCTAAAGTCCATTCCTAGATGTTAGAGTAAAATGTTTTATTTACTTAATTAATTTAATTATATTGATTACATAATTAAATCACCTTTTTCTTTTTTCATTTAAGTTAAATTTAGGAAGCTTTTTAGACATTTAATAATCATTTAATATGCATACATCCCTTAGGTATATTAATAATTAATTCATTATTAATTATTAATCGCTTTTTAGGCTTTCTATCTTTAGAATTAGATTTCTTTATAAGGATGACATATCCTTTATTGTAAATCAAATAATATTCAATCAAGCATTTTGTTCTTGTTATTGTCTTCAATATTCTCATTTGCTGTGCAATTTCTCCTTTGTATGTAACAAGTATTCTTGCAGATGATTATCTGGGCTTGTGGGAATTCAACAATCATGAATTCTAACATGGTATAAGAGCTCCAGATCTGAAGACCCTGTTCGCCTTTTTAGGAGATATTCACGATTTCGAACAATTAGAGCACTCTGGGATCAAACCAAAATCACCATCGGACTCAGAATGTCCAAAAACCCCAAGATCACCTCTTCATTCGCTCAGATCGGCCATTTTTTGCTTCAGAGAATTTTTCCCCCTCCTTGGCTAGCCGTACGGATGCAGGTAATTTTTTTTATTTTTTAAAATCGAAATAAAAAAAATTTAACTTGTGGGAGGGCGTGAATTTTTGTTTATTGTTTTTTTTGGGAGCCGCAGGGAATATTCCCTGCGACCCCTACCCACTGTACCTATGGGTACCGTGAGTAGCTCTACGGCCTCGCAGGGCTTGCAAGTACACTACAGGCACTACGGGTGACCACTGTGTACCTGCGGTGTTCTATAGGCACTGTGGTTGACCGCAGTGTCTACGGACCCCACTTCGCAAGGGGTTTTAATTTTTTTAATTTTTTTTAAATTAAAAAAAACTTATTTATTTATTTATTTCTTTTAATAAAAAATATTTTTTATTAGTTTTTTTATATAAAAAACTTCTTTGATTGCATGTGTTTTTTGATTTTTTAAATCATTTTTTTTATGCATGCATTTTTTTAATAAAAAACAAATTGGTTTTTTCTTTTTTCAAAAAGATTTTTTTGCATGTGCTTTTTTGGTTTTTTAATCAATTTTTTTTGCATGCGTTTTTTAAATAAAAAACAAATTGTTTTTTTTCTGTTTTTTTTCAAAAAAAAATTTTTTTGGGGCATTTTTTTTAATAAAAAAAAACTAATTTTACCCTAATAAGCAAAATTGGGAACACATTTTATTTTCATCTAACATGTATGTAGTGTTCTCCAACCGACAACCTTGGGGGGAGGGGGGGGGGGGGGGTGGTAGTTTTGGCTTCCTTAATTTCACCCTTAGCTATATTCCAACCACAGGGCATATCATCTGCACAAATTTCTGCAGGGCATCATTTGGCGGCAACCTCATCTACATGTTTTCCAGTTTTGCACACTTGCATTTCATGTTGGATCTTCTTCTTTGAGCTATGTTGTACACTCACTATCATAAAGTGCCACACCTCTTTGTCCTTCGTCTTTTGATGACACATATGATGCAATCCTTCTGTATTATAGATTAGGAATTCGATATCAGACCTTTGGTCTGTCTCCTCTATTGAGCATGTCAGTATGTTTGTGTAACCAATGGTTCCCATACTTGGTTTGCGTGCTTGATCTTTATCATCTGTAGCGAGTGATTCATTGTCATCGACATTGGTACTTGGTTTTGTCACACTTTGACGTGTTTGGTGCAGCATTAGTTCTCATTCTTCATATGGAGGAACATTTACATGAGATTCTACATTTTTTGGAGGGCTTCATGGTCTTCCTTCGTCTCTTTTTGGAGAGGAGTTTTGTTCCCACTGGGTTTTCTCCTTTTCTCCACTTTACAGACATTTGCATGTTGTGATTGGGTACCTCATCAGGCCTTGTTGTCGAGACCCAAATTTGCATTGTTGCATGTAGCTGCTTTCATGCACTTAGCTTTTTGGCTACTCCCTAAATTCATCCTAAGGGGGTCTGTTAGAGTAAAAGGTTTTATTTACTTAATTAATTTAATCATATTGATTAATTAATTAAGTTACCTTTTTCTTTTTTCACTTAAGCTAAATTTAAGAAGCTTTATATATGCATTTAATAATAATTTAATATGCATGCATCCCTTAGGTATATTAATAATTAATTCATTATTAATTATTAATTGCTTTTTTAGGGTTTCTATCTTTAGAATTAGATTTTCTTTATAAGGATGACATATCCTTCATTGGAAATCAAACATTTAGTTCTTGTTATTGTCTTCAATATTCTTGCAGATGATTATCTAAGCTTGTGGGAATTCAACAATCATGAATTCTAACACTAGAGGCCTTTGATTCTAGACCAAATCTACTTCATAGTCTTTTTAGAACCACTAAGAGAGATCATTTGGATATATTATTTCAATTGTTTGCAAGCAATGCTAACTAGATGCAAGTTTCTTCTTTTGGTTGATTGTACATGAAGTTAAAAAGAGTGAATGGCCACTAAAAAATATAAGATCAAATAGATATACCAAGATAATGGTTTTTTTCCACTCAAGAAATACCCACATGACCACATTATATTAAATGATTTACCTATTCAAGCAAGGGAAAGTTTAGACCATGTTAAGCTACCCTATTCAAATATGTGCTCTTTCAAAGCATTTATAATAGTTTTTAATTTATACTATATTTGTTTGAGTAACAAATTCTAAATCATATGAAGTGAAATTATTCCACCTTCTTGTCCTTGTACCAATCTCAGTGAAAAATCAAACAGAAAAGCTTGAGAACAACAAACCATGCACAAGAATAAATGGGTCAACAAAATCATGCATCCAACTTAGTATGTTGAACCCACCATATCATAACAAATAATGTTTTGTACAATCTTTTTTTCCTCATATATTACTCTGTTTGCACAAAATAACATGAATTCAGAGCATTAAAATCGTGCAAGACATGCCCACGATAAAAAATGAAAATAACTATGAAAATTTTAAAGAAATGAAATGTTATAAAAAAACATTTTTTTACCCTTGACATGATGAGGTGTTTCAAGCACAACTCACTTGAAATCAACATTGGAGGATGCTCATTCTCTACTAATTTTCTTTGCTCAAAATGTGGCTCTATATACAGACAAAGAGTTTAATGCTTCTCAATCCAATCTGAAATAAATTAGAATTATTGAATTCAATTACAAACTAATTTTGCAAAATACAATCAAATGAGATCTAAAAATGATCTTAGCAATTTGATTTGATCTTGGATTCAATGCATGTCATTTCAATTGATTGGAAAGAGACCCGACGTGAAATGGTTTTCTCCATGCCCACCATCAGCTAATATTGACTAAAGATCTAAGCACCAATCTTATTCATATCCCCCTGGAAGTTGTTTGATCAATTTTCAAACGACCTATAAGAATTTTTGAAAGACAAATTTTTAACCCGAGACACGTTTGGAATGAAAATCATATATGATATATCCTATTAGCTAATAAGCTTTGTAAATATTTAACGAATTCAATTCACAAGTTAGAAAACATATGCATCAGTTCTTGTTTGCATATTTCTAATCTACAACAAACTTAGGACTTTAGATAATAGGTCCATTGAAAACTAATTGAAAGTGGATTTTTGCATGTTGTCGTTGTGATTGTGTCAATAATCATGTTGAAAAAGTGTTTTGCAACTAAATGATCTATCGTAGATTATTTTAAAATAAATAAATCATGCCTCCATTTTGGAATAGTATTGGTGCATCTTAGTGTTGAAGGAACAATGATGCTAGTGAAATAATGGATATTATCTACTTATCTTACATTTATCAGTGTCTTAGTAGACCCAAATTCACACTATCTTAAGTTGACTTAGAGGATGTTTTGGCTCACTGCATAGCTACACGACACATGTTCTCACACTTGTCCCGAAAATTCTACATGTGTCACATTTCTTTAAGGGTTAAGCAACGTTTCACTCCCACCTTCCTTCTTCCTCCTTGTCATACATGTACAATTTCATCACACATTGTAATGTTATTTTTTGGTATTTTGTATGTAAGTTCATTTTATGGAAGTTCTTGGATATTGTTTTCATTTCATTGCTACTTCAACATGGTATTGGAGACATAGGGTGAGAAGAAGCTTGTTTGAGTCTTCAAAAGAATAAATCTTTCAAGAGGATTGTATTATCAAACAACATCTTTAGGACATCTAGACATGACTTTGATGGGTATGTGCACCAAGTTGTGGTACCAAAAGGGGGTCTTAAGATGACACTTTTTCTCTTCTTCTGAAATTAGCAAAGTCTGAACTTCGACGACAAATTGAACATAGTTATACTCCAAATTTGAAGATGCAATGAGAACAAGAGTTAGAGTGTTTTGAGTTTACTTTCTAAAGTACTAATTTATTTTGAAAATGGTGGAGATTAAGGGCTTCAAAAAGGGGGGCCACAAAAAGTGGTCCTGTTTTTATGCAAAAAACATAACATAGTGTTTGTTGTGGCCCCCCTAAAATGTTAACTTGTTTTTTGAATTTTTAAAATCGCTTCTATGAGAAATTAGCTAAAACCTTGTAGTTTATGCCAGATTTTTCGGCTAATTTTTAAATGAGTATATGATTTTTTTACTAATTTTTGAAGTGGACACATCTTGAAAAAATAGAAATTTGAGCGTGCTCTCCACTAAAATCATTGAAAACTAATCAATAATCATTTTTTTAATAAATTGTGTAGAATGGAGTCTAGTTTCTAAAAATGTAAGTTTCTTCAAAATCTGATGAACATGTAAAAAACTATACCCAAAATAGTGCATGTTGGTTTTTGACAAAAAACAAACACACTAACAAAATAAATTGTAGATGAAAGGCTTAATGAAATCAAAATTTGAAATAAATTACATGGTTGGATAGCTAAGAGGGGGCTTAAGTTCGCCATGGTGTTTTTTTAGGAGCACAACCAAAAATATGTCAAAGTTTTTAATCTTCAGATAAAAAAATGCCTCTAGCCTGAAATGGTTGTCCAAACCTTTGGGTTGGATGCCCAAGGCAAATCCAACCCATAGGGCTGCTATTTCCCAAAGCGGGCCATTTGGCGCGCGCCAAATATGGCGCTCTCCCTATTTGGCGTGCACCAAATCTGAACAATGGGATTTCCCATTTGGTGCGTGCCAAATGTGGTGCTAGCTGTATGGAATAATTCCATATTCCACATTTTGGGGGCGCCAAATAGGGAGAGCGCCAAATGTCTAGCATTGAAAAAATGTTTAAGATTTTTGCATTTATTGTTAGTTTAATTGATTTTTCGGAACTTAATCTATACTCAAACTCTCTTTCTCATTCTACCTACCTCACTTTCCCTCCTTAGCCCGAACTCTACCCTCGTGTCCCTCTTACATTAACTCTCTCAATCATTACGTATTCCTTCCTCCTCTCCCCATCTGTACCCGTATTTCCTTGCCTCTTTACCACAATACCTATCCCTTCCTGTCCCATTATCTATCTCTCTCCTTCTATATCTATCTCTACCTATTGTGTCTCTTATCAATCCCTCCTTTCAGGCTTTAAGTAAATCACCTCTATTTACCTTCTGCATATTTCTTTCTCTCCCTTTCCAATTCTCTCCCTACCTAATTGCCCCTCTTTCTTGCTTTGCGAACTCTCCCCTCACCTATCTACCTTTACCATCTCTAAGCATCTGAAAAAATCACCGTCTACCTCTCCTCCCCTCTCTCTTCTCTTTGTTCCTTTCTCTCTCATTTTATATCTCACTCCCCTCTCTTAATTATGGCCTCTCCCTCCTCTCTCTCCATTTGTCGAGGTATCCACCTCTATCCATCTCACATTGACCTCTCGAGGTATTCATATTCATCCATGTTCCATTATCCACCTCTCAAGGTATCCAGCTCTATCCATCTCACATTGAGATCTCTCCCTAGTTAGGTCTCTAACCTCTCTCTCTCTCTCTCTTTAGGCATATCACCTCTCTCTCCCCTCTAGGTATCTCACCTCTCAAAATCTATCTCTCTAGTTAAATCTCCCTCTCAATCCACCTTTATCTCCCTTCCCTTGTAGTTCCATCTCTCTCTATGAACTAGATCTCCTATTCTCTCTCCCCTTACCTCCTCTCTCTTCATTCTTATATCCCTACTCTTATTTGTGCCTCCCCTCTCTAGCTCTCATAATTCCCTTACTCTCCTATCCCTCTATATCTCCCTCTCCATCCTTACACCCATCTCATTACCTCTCTTACCTCTTTCCCTAAATTTATCTCATGTTTAACTCGGTATCCCCCCCACCCTCCTTAAACCCCCATCTCACCTCTCTCTCTCCCCTCTGTGCCTCTCACCTCCCTTCCCCTCTATGTCCTTTATCCCTAAAAAATATCATTTCATTCATGTTTACCTCTCTATCCCCCCACCCTCCTTAAACCCCCATCTCTCCTCTCCCTCCTCTCTAGGCCTCCCACCTTCCTTCCCCTCTATGTCCTTTATCCCCAAGTATCCCACCTTTCTCTCCCCTCTAGGCCTCTCACTTACCTTCCCCTCTATGTCCTTTATCCCCAAGTGTCTCATTCCCTTCATGTTTACCTCTGTATCCACATCATCCTCCTTAATCTCTCATCTAGGCCTCTCACCTCTCTTCTTGTCTATATTCTTTATCCACAAGTATGTCATTCCTTTCATGTTTACATCTCTATCCCCCCACCATCCTCAAACATCCATCTCACCTCTCTCTCCCCCATAGGCCTTTGAACTCCCTTCCCCTCTATGTCCTTTATCCCCAAGTCTCTCATTCCCTTCATGTTTACCTCTCTATCCCTCCCACCCTCCTTAAAACTCAGTATGTATCTCTCCTCTCTAGACCTCTCACCTCAATTCCCTTCTATGCCCTTTATCACCAAGTCTCTTGTTACCTTCATGTTTACCTCTGTATCCCCCCCACCCTCCTTAAACCCCCATCTCACCCCTCTCTCCCCTCTAGGTATCTCCTCTCTCAAAATCTATCTCTCTAGTTAAATCTCCCTATCGATCCAACTTTATCTCCCTTCCCTCATAGTTCCATATCTCTCTATGAACTAGATCCCCTATTCTCTATCTCCCCTTACCTCTTCTCTCTCTTCATTCTTATATCTATACTCTTCTTTGTCCCTCCCCTCTCTAGCTCTCACAATTCCCTTATTCCCCTATCCCTCTCTATCTCCCTTTCCATCCTTACACCCATCTCATTCTCTCTCTCTCACCTCTTTCCCTCAATTTCTTCCTCACTCCCTCCTCTCTGTAGCTCTCTCCCCCTCTTTCTTCATGTTTACCTATCTATCCCCCCCACCCTCCTTAAACCCCCATCTCACCTCTCTCTCCCCTCTATGCCTCTCACCTTCGTTCCCCTCTGTCATTTATCCCTAAGTCTCCCACCTCTCTCTCCCCTCTAGGCCTCCCACCTCCTTTCCTCTCTATATCCTTTATCCCTAAGTATCCCACCTCTCTCTCTCCTCCAGGCCTCCCAAGTCTCCCTTCCCCTCTATGTCCTTTATCCCCAGGTATCTTGTTCCCTTCATGTTTACTATTGTATCCCCCTCATACTCCTTATGGAATTTCAACTCCCTTCCCCTCTATGTCCTTTATACCCAAGTCTCTCGATCTCACTTTCTTCCTCACTCCCTCCCCTCTCTAGGTTTATCCCTCACTTTCTTCCTCAATCTCTCCTCTCTCTAGGTATCCCCCTCACTTTATTCCTCATTCCTTCCCCTCTCTATTTCTCTCCCCCCTTCTCTTTACACACTATTTATCCCATTCTCTCTTTACCCCCCCCCCCCTCTCTCTCTCTCTCTCTCTCTCTCTCTCTCTCTCTCTCTCTCTCCCTCTCTAAGTTTTGCACCCCCTTTATTCCCCCCTCCATCCATATCTCACCCTCCATCCTTACCTCATATTTTTAACTCTCTCACCTCGCTCAAGTGTCTATAGGTCTCTCGATCTCACTTTCTTCCTCTCTCCCTTCCCTCTCTAGGTCTGTCCCTCACTTTCTTACTTAGTATCTCCTCTCTGTAGGTATCTCTCTCGACCTCACTTTCTTCCTCACTCCCTTCCCTCTCTAGGTCCGTCCCTCACTTTCTTACTTAGTATCTCCTCTCTGTAGGTATCTCCCTCAAATTATTCCTCATTCCTTCCCCTCTCTTAGCATATGGGGTTATAGGGTCGAGGATTTAGCATATTGGGTTATGTGGTTAAGGGTATTTGTTATAGGGTTTAAATGACCTTTAAGTTTTATGGTTGTGGCTATCAAGTATAGGGTATAGAGTATAAAGTATATGGTTAAGGGTATTGATTACATGGTTTAGATTATTTGGCGTATACTTGACTTTTTGGAGTATTTGTATAGAGTTTGGAGTTTTTTATTGAGGCCAAAAGATTTATGGGTGAGGGTCATGCGTTTGTGTTTGTCTCTCACTTTTCACCTTCCTTATCTCTTTTTGTTTTCCTCTTATCCCTCTCCAACAGTTTTCCAAATTTATCAAAGGTTATAAAATTTCAATGGAAGTCATTTGGCTAGCGCCAAATATGGCTAGGCCTAATGAGGTGCACTAAAAAACAGTTATATGGGACCCTTGACCCATGATCCAAGCCCACATTCTCTGTTTTTGCCTTGTTTTTGTGCATGCTTAGACAAAAAAATGATTTCCATGGTGTTGACACTTGATGCAAGGTTATTTTATATATTTCATCAGCTCTCCACCACCTTTTTATTCATTTGACAATGTCAAAGAGGAAGATAACAATTTTTTTAGACCAAATTTGGATATTTGAGGTAATATTTTCGTGTTTCTAGAATTAAAATACTTATTGTTATTTTGTTTAAATTCTAGAATAAAAGTGTTCTTGTCAAAATTGATTATAATCCTATTAGATTTACATTATATTTAACAATGAATTTGAAGGAAGTTGCATAAGAAAATTATTTGTTTAGTGGTTTAAAACAAAATTTGCAATTTCATACATCCTTTTTAAGATCTTATGAAATAATTAAAAAAAAGTATGGAATAATTTACAATTTCATATATCTATTTTAACATATGCATAATTTGTAATTTATAATATCCATATTAACATATCCATTTGATTTTGTTCTTTTTTTATAATTTATGTTTAAGTTTGATTTTATTTTGATTATGTTACATGTTCCTAGTTAATATGATCAATTTCAACGATAATGAAATGGACAACCAACCACGTTCTTAAATTGAATCATCATTGCTTTAATTGAATCACCTTTAATTAAATTGAATAAACCTTATTTCATTAGGACCGCCCTAACGTCATTAGGACAGTCATAGATGCATTCGGATTGCCCCTTCTTATGCCCTAACTTTTTAATATGAACTAACTTTATTCTCTTTTATGTGCATGTACATGTAGACATCATCATCATGCCAAGGAAAAAAGCAAAAAATATAACATCAGAAGAGCACGAAGCAAGGAATGCAAAAAAAAGAGAAGGAATGAGGCAACTCCATGAAGCAAGGAAATTGAATACCATAGAAGAAGAGGTGACAATTGAAGAGGAACATGAAATATCCATCCAATCTAAGAGAGATAGAATTGGCCACACAAAGGCAACAAATGTAAAACCTTTGTGCAATGAGATAATTAAATCCCGAGGTTGAGAGCATGTCATCTACCACAATTCATGTTGAAGGAACAACATCTCTTATTGGCACACCATTGGTGTCTGCAACATCTCATATTGAATGCACTCCCTCTATGTCATTTGACGTTGCAAGTACATCACGATTGACATCAAGTGTTGGAGTTATACATCTTGTACACCTCAATTTCAAGGTATGCCATCATTTTCATCTCCGGTTGAAGGTATGCCATACATCCCTAATGTTGTTGACATTTCTAATGTTGAGGCATCTCAAAGTTTGAGAATACCTCCTATAGTTTTGCATAGAAAGCCTAAGTATTTGACTGATATTGATGCTAACGTTTTGAAACCAATGGTTAACAAGATTCCAAAGCGTACTTGTCAAAGACATGCTAATCGGACATGGAAAATATTCTTTGAGCCTTTAAACAAGACAGGAAGATGTCAAGTATTTGTTGAAATGATGAGAAATCTGAAATTTAGGCCCATAATGAAGATCCTTGGGCTAAGAACATCGATTGAATCAAGCGAAAAGTCTATTGTGAAGAATTTGATGAATGCATATGATACTGTGGGTTCTAACTCCCGCACAAAAGATAGTAATGCCACATGACGTGTCATTACATCAACAATTGTAAACACTGAAACTAAGAAATCTCACCTCATTAGAAAGACAAGTAAACACTTGAAGATAAGTACACAAACTCTAATGAGAGCCATGGGAAGGCGACAAAGAGTGGAGGATCCATATAACAATGAGTTATGGGCATTCTTTGGTAGATTACCGCAGAAAGATAAAGCAATTGTTGAAGCCTTGAGAACCCTAATTGAAGATTTTTGAAAGAATAACACAAGGGTTTCTCCTAATTAAAGAGATATTGTAAGGAGGAGGATTGGTAGTAAAATCTGTGATCCACATCCGAAACATTTTTTGAATATGACTCAAACACAATTTTTTGCCAAGTTTAAACGTATGTATCCTCAAATTAAAATTAGTCAAAGATTATTTGAAATTGTAAAGCCATTTTATGTCAAAATAAATCACACACGCACAACTTGTTGTTGTAGAGTACATATTGAATTTTCTAATCATTATAATATTTATCGACACATGTATATAGATTTGCATGCTAATAATGTTTTGCAAGAATGCAACATATATGGTTCACCAAAATATTCAAGGGAATTCATATCTACCATCTTATGTGAAAGAGTGGATGGTAAACTATACTACAATAAGCTTTGCTTGGATGGCACACGTGTTCATTGTGATGGATTGTGACATTTACAAATTTATCAACATATGGATAGTACACATGAAATTGGTAGTGAATTAGTGGAATTTGGAAAATATAAGATAGTGGCCTACATGATAAAAGATGGAAAAGAAGAAAAAAGGTGTGAATTGGTTAGTGACAAGAGTCCACTGTATCAGTTTATGGACATCTTTCATGAGAATGTAGTGTATGAATAAGAAAGGCATAACCATTGAGCTCGTTGGTTGGACTCACAATTTAAGTTATGAAAGGACACATTTCCACTTGATACAATCATTTCAATTGTTTACTTTGTAGAGAACTACACACTACAACCGCAAATGAGGTGGAATCACAATATTACTGTATATGGTGAAAATGGATAACAATAATAACGATATTGAAAGGCTAAATGAATTCAACCACAAAACCCTAGCCTAACAACAACAAAGATCCACCATAACATATAAAGATTACCTAAGACAATGCAAATCAAATGAAATCACAAAGATTATACCATTACATGTCCAATAGGGTTTGGATCTCCATTCTTCCTATCTCCATTGATCTTGCTTGATATATTTGCTCTCAGATTTTATGTGCACAAGAGCTCAACAAAGAACAGAAATGTGGTTGCAAGTAGGATCACATATGAAAAACGTAGTGTAGTCAAGTGCATAAATTGATTAGCCAGGGTTTGATAATGAAGGAAGCATCTCCTTATATAGAAGACACTATATGAAATGGAGGGATAAGATTGAGAGGTGTAAAAGAGGTCGGCTATGATTAGAGGGTAGGTAAAGAAAATAATAAAATAATGAAAGGGGTAGGTAGAGGAAATAAGAAAATAATGAGAGGGTAAGTAGTGTATGAATTAAGAGATGAATGACATGTGTCATGGGTAGAAAAGGTTGATGAATTAATTAAATAAATAAAGATTTATTTAATTAATAGGAGTGGGATCAATTAAATAAATAAGATATTTATTTAATTTAGGAAAAGGAAAATTTAAATAAATAAATGTATTTATTTAAATGAGAAATAAGGCTAGAAGAGGATAAATGAATGAATTAAATAAATAAAGATTTATTTAATTAATAGAAGAATTAAGCTTAGATAATTAAATAAACAAAATATTTATTTATTTAGACATGACAATTTTAGGTGTCTACATTTTGCCCCTCTTTGAGACAATGCAGCTTGTCGCGTTGTTTCAAAGAAGATAAGATGAACTGATACAAAGTTGCCCCAAGATGGGAATGATATGCCCCTTTGAGAGATTGGATGAAAAAATGTCTGAAAAGATTGCAGACAATCTCTCGATAAGAAAGACGGGATAGAATGGATTGACCAGATAAAGTGACAGAGTCACGGGATAATGAAGACTGACTCGGGAAACGAGGGCTAGGGCAGTCTATAAGATAGACTACGAGGGAAATACATCCTCATTATCATCCACACATCCACAAGATCAGAGTGCAGAGCGAAATAGAGCAGCACCAGTCAGCAGGGATGGTATTGGTTCATAGATTCGATCGCGTTCGCTGATATCAGAGGCTTGCAGAGGCAGGAGAGCCGGTAAGTACCAAAAAACCTCCTTGTACTTTGTTGCATTTATTGTTGTCATTAATGCATGCTAGATAGGGTAATAAATGCACTCTAGGATAGGGTCCAAAAAATGTCAAAAATGTCCAGGCATGTCTGTGTTGGTGCCAGGTGCATCTGTGTTGGATGGGCGCGTCTGTGTTTGTGCCAGGCGCGTCTATGCTGGAAAAGGTGTCTGTGCAGAATGCAGTCGTGTCTGCGCTGTGCAGGCGCGTCTATGCTAGGAAGACACATTTGTGTCTTCCAGGCGCGTCTATGCAGAGCATAGGCACGTCTGTGTGTTTAAGGTGCGTCTATGTAAAACAAGCGCGTATATGCAGTCTCTAAGTGCGTTTATGTCATGAAGGCGCATTTATGTCTTCAAGGTCAAATCGACAGTTCTATGATGAACATATGCTATTGATTGGATAAGCTACTGAGAGGATACACTCAAGCAGGTCCTCTAGGGAAGACTAGAATTGCAAATAAGGCTAGGATTGACAATTCTATGATAGAACATACGTTGCCAATTAGGAAACTGTGTAAGGGAAAAAGTGACACTAAGCAAACATGCCCTAATCTCACTTTCAATCACACATTTGTGGAATACGAAAGAGCCTAGAGGTATCACACAATTGGCTACTTCTTTTTGTGGAAGAGAGAGCCACAGGATACCTATTAGGATTTCTATTCCTTTGTTGCAATTGAAAGATGAAATGATGCAAGTTCAATCTCTAACCCCAAAGTGTAAGTATGAACTAATAACAAGATTACAGAATTGAACTTAAACAATGGAAAGCTGTAAATACAAGGATAAGACAAGAATGTAAATGCGTACCCGGAGTTAAAATATGAATGAAAATGTTCGGGATGGGGGCGCGGGCGCCACTGTCCTGATTCTGCCCCTGAAACTGCTCCGGAAACTGCTGTTTTGCACTTTGGAAAAAACTGTCAAAAATGTTGAAAATGCTGTCTGTCAGGAGGACCAGGGCGCCCAGCGCCCTTGTCCCAGGGACCAGGGTGCCCAGCGCCCCTGTCCTGGCAGGACCAGGGCACCCCACGCCCCTGTCTTGGTCTTTTGCTCTGAAATTTGGTGGGAAGGTCGGTCTCAGTCTGCTTCTCCCGGATCTGCAACTTGCGGCGTCGTCCGAGTCCCGAAACTTGCACTTATATCTAAAAAAGGTGTTTGGGCGGCTATATAGGGTTTTGCCTTAGTCAAACCCCCGCTTCGGTGATTTCCACCTCCACGAATAGCCAAGTTGTATTGTAAAATATATTGTGTGTGCAGACCTAGTGTGTGTGCAAGGTCCTTAAATGCAAGAAAGCAAACTAGAGCAACCTAGAAAGTAAACCCTAATTGCTTGTAAATGATAATGTAAATAGTCTAAATCAAGATGAAAAGTGATCTAAAGAATGAATAAATGATATATTGAAGCTTATGCAAAGACATGAAAACAACATGAAATCATACCCAACCCTCAAGGGAGGGGTACAAGCCAATCTTCAGTCGGTAATCTCCTATTGTTCTTCAATGTCTCCCAAGCCCTAAATGAATGAATGAAATTGATGAATGCTTGATGGATGGATGTTGATTGTTGTTGAAGTCTTCAAAGATCTGCTCTTTCGCTGCATAGAAGGTCCCTGAAAGCCAAAATTCGGATCCTTTCAAATGAAGAAAGAGAGCTCTTATGTATGAAACCCTAGGTCTTAATTTCAACTTTTGGCCGACCTAGAGATTGAATATCCCGCCAATTTCTTGGGGTTAAGCTTTATTTTATGATTGGATCGTGCTCCTAAAATTTTGGGAAAAATGTCCGGGACCATGTGCACTCCGGGCGCCATGGTCTCGACAACTTTTCACCAAATTTTTAGGGCCGTCGGATATGATGATTTTAGAGAGAATCCCGAAGTTACAGGTGATTTCGAGATGTTTTGACCCCAAAACCAAGCCCCCAAATTCAAAATAGGACTTAATTAGGGTTTTTGATTAAGTGATGTATAGGAGGAATAAAATGAAAAGGGCACACTTTAATGAAAGGGCCCAACTTTATGATGTGGGAGATGATAAAATAGAACCTTAGACCTAATTAATTTAATTAATTAAGTGCTAAAGGGGAAATGCAATGCAAAATGAAAAATGCGCCAAGGCGGGTGTTAAACTAGGTGTGAAATTGTACCACCCTAGCAAGTGCATACAATTTACGACGCTACAGAAACTACTCAAGAGGATTCACTCAAGCAGAGGCCCTAGGATAGGATAGATCAAGGCACTTTGTGATGAACAGTGAGTACCAAGACATAGTACTTTGTGATGAACAGGGAGTCCTAAAATATGAGCAACACTTTGTGATGAACAGTGAGTGCAAATGTGAGCAGCACTTTGTGATGAACAATGAGTGCAAAACACGTAGTACTTTGTGATGAACAGGGAGTACCACTAGGATAGAAGCAACAATTTGTGATGAACAGTGAGTGTTACTAGGATAGAGTACCATATGCACAAAAAAGTAGCATTTTGTGATGAACAGTGAATGCCACTATGATTGACATGATTGATTTGCTTGACTGTAGGAGTATTTGCCTATGCTGGAGTCACGGGAGAGATTCCCATTGACTCAGAGGTTGCGACCTGAGTTGACGTTCGAGGACAGAGCTGCGATTGAGGCTATGGGATTGAGACATATTCTGTATGTGCCTGAGTTTTGGGCAAACATGGGACTGCTGACTGCATTAGTTGAGAGATGGCACTTTGAGATGTGCACGTTCCATTTGCCGATGAATGAGATGACAATCACCCTGGAGGATGTATACCGGATTCTGAGGATACCGATCAATGGGGAGCTGATACCCTACGATCGAGATGGAGACAGGGATGCCTTGAGATGAGTGTTTCAGGATCCAGTACTGGAGATGAGGGCAAGGCATGTGGCATGGGATACCATGACACAGACGAGATTGACACTACTAGCAGTGATAGGAGGAGCGATCAGTGGGTTCTTGTGTCCGGATAGAGCGACACAAGGGTTGGCTGTGGGCTAGGGGAGCACATTGGAGACACTAGTGACATGGCACACCAGATATGCCTTGAGACCGTGCGTGCTGGCACACCTATATTATGAGCTTCATTAGTTTGTGTACCATGGATCAGTGGGATTGGGCTGCGGGGTCACATTGTTACAGGTGTGGGCCTATGAGCATCTACCAGTGACATGACCTATACATTTCAGGGGTAGAGGTCATGGACATAGTTTCGTGCATTTGTACAATATGATCACCTTGTAGCCACGGATTGGCAGGTTGGAGTATTGGCGGCGGGCTGTAGATGAGATTGATATGGTTATATAGAGGCCATACCTGGGATGCGAGCAGTGGGAGGATGATGTAGTAGAGCTACTCTACACCTTCCGGAGTAGGTATCTGATTGGGCAAACGCCCTATGTACTGGAGAGGCAGCTAGTTGATAGGGTGAGTAGGCAGTTTGGTAGGATCTAGCGGATGCCACGGGGTTCAGGCATGTATGCGCGGACGGTCACTGATCAGGCACAGTTTGGGCCCTTGCTATCATATGATCAGGCTGTTACACAGCTAGTGGAGATGATGCCCCTATCCTAGGATATATGGCCAGAGATCGAGGATGCCGACATGGATGTAGAGTACATAGCATATTGGGCCGAGCATCCATTCCCACGCTTGACAGATCTGGGAGAGCCGCTAGAGGGAGATAGTGGTGGGGATGGTGATGATAATGGAGATAATGGGGGTAGAGGCCGATGGAGGAGGCGGGGTGCAATTGGAGAGAGGAGGGTGGCATCGCAGAGGGAGGGTGGAGAGGATAGACAAGTTTGGATTGTGAGGGGTCGCGGTGGATTATCATTATAGGTGCCAGCAACACAGGGTCCCAGACAGGTGCAGGGACAGGGACAGAGGCAGGTATAGGTATAGGTACAACCACCAGTACAGGCACAGGCACAGGGACATGCACTCGTATAGGGGGAGCCACAAGCAGCGGGATAGGGGGCTGAGGCGGAGGAGGATGAGCTGACTGAGCTGAGGGAGATCTGCCAGGGACAGGTAGATGAGATTCAGGACCTGGAGAGGGAGAGGGATAAACTCAAGAGGCGGCTCAAAGATGCTAAGCGGGAGTGAGACCAGGCTATTCAGTGCTACACAGAGGCTGAGACAACATCGAGGGCTGGGAGGCAGGCGACAGAGGACACAGGGGCTAGATATGCCTATGTCCTGTGGGCAAGGGAGGAGATCACCTACTGGCAGGATCTCTATTATGGTGTAGTGCCAGCTGATCAGCGGGTGAGGAGCTTCCGTAGATCATCACAGACAATGACAGCTACGGGAGGGAGCCAGAGGAGACAGGCATCCAACGGTGGGGTTATGGGTCCTCCACCACCACCAGATAAGGGGGATAGGAGGGATGATCCTGGGGCGGGTCCGTCGAGGGCTTAGGTTCCATCAAGGCCAGGTGGCTCCAAGGGAGGGAGTTCATCATAGCCGTAGAGGGCTCCCTATGTATCAGTATTGTATCATTTTTGTATGATGATGTAGACACCTTCGGGTGATTGTAGCCATATGATTTTGACATCATTGTATCATGACACTTTATATATATATATGAGATGATTCATCTTTGCGGCAGCTATATGCATGTGTACCTATGTGATGTATGTTTCTATGTGATGCTTATGATATGGATGCAAATATGTATACGATGCAATGCAATATATTATTTTTTTGTTCTTTTATGTTTTATATGTGTATGCATGATGCAAATGTGGATGTATGTAATGCAGATGAATATGATAATGCAAATGTAAATTGTGCTAATAGGTGTTGTGTGCAGGATGTGATGCAGTTGTGATATCTATATGTATGTATGAAATGCTTATATGTGGTAATGCAGGTGCAAACTACATGAAATGCAGATATATATATATATATATATATATATATATATATATATATTTGGTGTGTCATTATACTTAGTCATGTGATAGCAGGCTACGCGGACTCGAGAAGGATGATGGAAGTCAATCAAGAAAGGGGGATGGAAGACAGAAGATATGAGAGTGAAAGAGCTTCTTGTGCGTTATCATCATTGAGCTTTATTATGGCAAGTAGGTTATGACAATCGAGGCATATGTTCGACCCAGAAAGTCATTGTACCTGTTTGCATGGAGATAAGACAGTCACAAACAAGGAATGCCCCAGTTCACACTAGACTCACAATGTCCTTATATCCTTAGACAAGTCATAGCATTACTAAAAGACAATCCACAGACAACAAATACAAATAGGTGATGATACCCCATCCTTGCCTTTCTAGTCAAAGACATCCTAGAGATAAAATCTCTAGTCAGAGACATCTCGGAAAAGCTAAAAGACATGTCACCAAAAAAGATAAAAATCAAAAGAAAACCAAGACTCGACACCAACATCCACTGTAGTCCTCAAATTTAGTGTCTCTTGTCACTTGTATAAGTCTTATTTGATTGTGGTCACAATGTTTACTTTTACAGAAAGGATAGATAGCACGAAACCATATGTTGTCTGAGTCTGTTGAAAGATTTGATTTTGTTGAAGCCTCTTGTTGCTGCTGTCTCATCTGAAACTGACTGAATCCATGAAACTGATATTTTATTGCGAAGAAGATGAAACTTTATTGCGGATTGGCGATGCAGATGCTTCTTTATTGCGGATTGTGCGCGGATAGACTGAAGGAAGCTGGAAGAAATTGTACTCCTCGAACAATGTGATGTTCTCAGTTCCACGCCCATCATTAGATGTAGGATTTGCCTAGCCACAGATAGGATCTAATTTATTATGGGTAGAAAGGGAGAAAAAGGAGGTTATCATGAATGGCTAACCAATCTTAGGTAGATCAATAACAAGCCATGATGGGAATGGGTAAGTTTATTATGGATGGATAGGTTCTGAGTGTGTGCAAAGTGAAAGGATGAAAGTGAATCCTGAAGGAGGGAGGAGCAATGTCTCTACACATGGCACTAGTGACCCAGTTTTCACCATGGTACCTGCCCAGGGCACCACTGAAGTGGTTTTCACCATTGGACGAAATTATTTCTCTTTACTTTTTTCAATTTTTCAATGTTTTTTGTGTCACAAGGCGCTTGTTTGCTAGGTTTTCACCAAGTAACGATTTTTTTTGTTTTATAATTTTTTTTGTATTTTTGAATTTTTTGATTTTTTTGTACGTTTTGAATTAGGATACTCTGAAGAGCTATGTGTAAAACCTGTGAAGGTGCATGCTGTTGATAGGATCCTCCAAAGGTTCACCTTCTATAGTTGAGAGCTGATATGCCCTAGATCCATATGCTGCTATAATGATGTAAGGACCAAGCCAATTTGGTTCGAACTTGCCCTTCTTCTCTCTATCTTGCTAATTTTTGGGGTTTTCTCTGAGAACCAAATCACCTACCTCAAATGTGAGAGGCTTGACCTTGTGATTGTAGCTACGACTCATTCGTTGTTGGTAAGCCTTGAGATGATTAAAAGTAGTTTGTCTTCGTTCATCCAGTAGTTCAAGTTCTTGTAAGCGAGAGACCCTATAGTCTTCATCACTGATAATGTTTTGCAAAGAGACTCGTAAAGAGGGTAGCTCGACCTCAATAGGCAAGATGGCTTTAGCACCGTAGACAAGTGAATAGGGTGTAGCCCCTATAGGTGTGCGGACACTTGTGCGGTATGCCCAAAGTGTAGGATTAAGTTGGATATGCCAATTATGGCTAGCGTCGTCGACTATTTTTTTTAAGATTTTAAGGATTGTCTTATTAGATGCCTCAGCTTGACCGTTACCTTGGGGGTAATATGGCGTGGAGAAATGATGGGGAATACGGAAGCGGTCACAGAGTTCACGAACATCCTGATTTTTGAAGGGACGCCCGTTATCAGTGATAATGGAAACAAGAATACCGTATCCACAAATGATATAGTTGAGGATGAATGTAGCAATTTATTTTCCAGTGACTTGTGTAAGAGGCACAACTTCAATCCATTTTGTGAAATATTCTGTGGCAGTGATAATGAATTTATGACCATTGGAAGATGGAGGGTGAATCTTGCCTACGAGATCGAGTCCCCACTGAGAAAAGGGCCAAGGAGTTGCAATTGGTTGAAGTTCTTGCGCTGGCACATGGATGAGGTCTCCATGAATTTGAGATTGCTTACATTTCTTGACAAACTGATATGAGTCTTTTTCCATATTGGGCTAGTAATATCCAGTCCTGATGAGTTTCTTGGCTAAGGTAGGACCACTAGAATATGGACCACATATCCCTTCATGTACTTCACGTAACGCAATCTGAGCTTCGTCACTTTCTAAACATCTAGGAAGAGTGCCATCTAGACCTCGCCGGTATAGGATATCAGCTAAAATGACGTATCGAGAAGATTGGCGAATGAAAGTGCGACGTTGGTTATTGGATAGGTTAGGAGGTAGGGTATTGTCATGAAGGTATGTGAAAATGGAACCATATAACTGGGACTCGGGACCGACGACACATATCATCTCAGTAGGAGTGATTTCATATGAAGGAACCAAAAGGTTATCCACCAAGAACTCATAGCGGGTCTCATTCAGAGGTAGATTGATCAGTGAAGCAATTGTAGCCATGGCATCTGCGACTCGATTCTGCTCTCTTGGTATTTGCTCAAAATCTATCTTTGTGAAATGTTGTTTCAGGTCATCCACCATTTTTTTGTAAGGCATTAATTTTTCGTACTTTGTTTGGTAATCATCAGTTGCTTGATGGATTACAAGTTGAGAGTCCCCAAAAACACGAAGTTCCTGGATCTTCCACTGAACTGCATTCCATAATCCAGTTGTTAATGCCTCATATTCTGCTATATTATTAGTGCAAGGAAATGATAAGCGGTATGATTTGGTATTGAATCCCCTTGAGGAGTTATAAAGAGGATGCCAGCTCCTGCCCTATGCTGTGTGTATGAGCCGTCAAAGTACAGTTGCCATGACTTTGCATGTGACATTGTTAAAATGGATTCATCTGGAAATTCTGAACTTAGAGGAACATCATCGATCATGGGAGCATCTGCTAACTGATCTGCGATAGCTTGTCCTTTTATTGCTTTTCTGTCCACATACTCGATGTTGAATTCACTCAGGATCATTACCCATTTGGCTAGTCGCCCAGTAAGTGTTGTTTTATTGAGAAGGTATTTCAATGGATCGATCCTCGCAACCAACTTAGTCTTATGAGTTAGCATGCAATGTCATAATTTCTATGAAGCGAAGACCATAGTGAGACATGCACGCTCAATTGGTGTGTAGTTTAGCTCATATCCCACCAATGTGCGACTGATATAGTATACTGCTTTTTCTTTGCCCTCAGCAATTTGTTGTGCTAAGAGTGCCCCCAGTGCTGTTGGAGTAGCTGATATGTATAGCAACAGAGGCTGATCTGGAATTGGTGGCATCAAAACTGGCAGATTCAGAAGATAATCTTTGAGTGTCTGGAAAGCCTATTGATAGTTATCATCCCATTTGAATTTGATGTTTTTATGTAGCAAGTGCTGAAAAGGATTACACTTATCTGCAAGTTGCGCTATGAATCTTCATATGGACTGGAGTCTCCGTTGTAAAGATCGAAGTTGACTGATATTTCTTGGTGGTTGCATCTCTAGGATGGCTTTGACTTTTGCTGGATCAGCTTCGATTCCTCTTTTTGATACAATGAATCCTAGGAGCTTCCCAAAGGTTACTCCAAAGACACATTTCTTAGGGTTTAATCTTACTTTGTATTTTTCCAACCGATCAAAGATGACTGAAAGTATGTTCAAATGTGTATTTCTGTCTATAGATTTGCCCAAGAGGTCGTCGACATAATCTTCCATAGTTACGTGCATGAGATCGTGAAAGATAGTAGTCATGGCTCTTTGATATGTAGCGCTTGCATTTTTTAGCCCAAACATCATGACATTCCAACAGAAATTTCCCCAAGGACAAGTGAATGATGTTTTGTGTTGATCCTCAGATGCGATCTTTATTTGATTATAACTAGAGAATCCATCCATCAATGATAAAATTTCATGACCTACTGTGAGATCTGCAATCAAATCTATGTTTGGTAATGGGAAGTCATCCTTAGGACAAGCTTTGTTGATATCTCTAAAATCTGTACATATTCTGATGCTGTGATCTGGTTTACTGACAGGCACTAAGTTGGAGATCCATTCAGGATAATCAATTGGGCGTATGGATCCAACATCCAATAACTTCTCAAGTTCCGCTTTGACTAGTAATGCCACTTGTGGATTCATCTTTCTTAATTTCTGTTTCACTAGTTTTGCCCCCAGTTTAACTGTCAAATGATGCATTACCAAATCTGGATCTAATCTAGGCATATCAGCGTATGACCATGCAAAGTTGATTTGTCATTCTTTGAAGAAATTTATGAATTTTGACCTTTCTGACTCCATCAACGATTGAGCCAGGAATATGTTGTGTGGAACCTCTTCTGTACCAATGTTTGTTTTGATTGTCTCCTCTACCAACATGGATGACTTTTCCTCATATGATGCTGGGAGAATGTCGAGCCTTCCATCTTCGGGTGCCTTAGAGAGGTTTTCGCCCTTAGATACATCCTTTCTTTTTACCTTTTTGGGGTTAGACAGTGCCACACTGTGGTTTTCACCATAAGACCCTTGGTTTGTTCTTATTTTCACATTTTTATGACTGGAAGGTCCGACACCCTCACCAAAATATGCCACACTATTGAGTTCTATAGTGTATCCCACTTTATGGTCCCCAGGGGGAAGATCATCTCGTATGCCAAGATAGTCAATAAAAGATTCATCATTTTGGAATGTGTCAAACTGTGCAGGTCCTTCATGATCCCAGTCAATGAGTTGGTGGTGAACAAGGGGAAGGCCTTTAATGTCTTCGAAGTTAGCGGGGCTAAGAGTGAAGATGCAGTTATATTCGGGTATGTCAAGGTAATTATCAAGTTCATCGATGGCACTCTCCTCATCAGTCTCGATCGCGAATGAATCCAAATTATCATCACTAGTAGTGCATTTTGGGACAGGTGTTCTCATCCTATGTGATTTCAACCTAGGACCTTGAGACAAGGACTGTGTGGAATCCTCATGGGTTGTTTCTTGACCAAATTTGAATCTTTTATAAAATTCCTCTTCTTCTGTGGGTTCATCTGGCTCTCTGAATGTCTCGGTGAGCTCGTAGTCACTGGAAGATTTGTTCGAACCCCATTCCCATTCGTTGGAGTCTGTGGAATAGTGATCCTCTTGTTGAATTTTGGCAGCTTTGATTTGTAAGGCTTCTTCTATCCTTTGAGTGTGGACCTTGGAAGTCAGGAAACCAAGTCCCTTCGAGCATTCCTTTTTGAATGTCAATTCAGGTTGTAAAGGTTCAATGATGCCTTCCTTTCGTAACCCAAGAGGGTTTTTTCCATCATACCCGAATTTTTGTAGGATCTTGAAACCTTTGCCATATTTCTCACATGGTAGACTGATGTGATCTTGTGTATCATCTTCAAGGTCTTTGCAAAGCATTTTGTATAAGTCTTCCTCTTCTAGTTTGCCCCATCTTTGAAAGGTAGTAGGGTCCCATTTAAGTACAATGATGGATACTTGCTTGTTAGGATGTGGTCTTCCATATTCCTTTGGTGAACTCATGACTTGTTGTAAGTACATGGTCTGATTTAAAGTGTATTCCCCCATGCCCTTGTCCTAAAATTTGCCTTTAAGCTCACCTTGTTTTGATGTTGAAGGTTTTAATGACTCAGGATCAATGTATGCTGAAGAAGGAATAGCTTCGCGATTACTGGGAATGATGGTCTTAGTTTTTGATCTCAGGTTATTACAGTATATGAACAGATTAGGATCACCGTTAATTGTTACCTCCACTCCATTATGAGGAAACTTAATGCATTGGTGATATGTGGATGGGATTGCCCTCATTTCATGAATCCAAGGACACGCTAGCAATATGTTATAAGTGAGATCTAGGTCTAGGACTTGACAAATCACATCCTTCGTAACTGGCCCAACTCTGAGAGGTAAGGTGACTGTGCCCTTGAATGAACGCTCTTCATCATCATATGCCTTGATGGTGATTTTGTTTGTAGAATTCACAACTTTATCAGAATATCCCAATTGTTTAATTGTGCTCAAGGTACAAATGTTTAGACCTGCTCCTCCATCTATCAGGACTTGTTTAATTCTATGTTTGTGTATGAAGGCTTCAATGTGTAATGGTGCATTATGTGGCTGACTTACGGAGGCATCATCAGCTTCTGTGAATGTAAGGGAGTGTGGAATGGAAAGGTATCCCACCATGGCTTGAAACTGGTCCATGTTCAGATAAGTAGGAACGATAGTTTCTCTCAAGATTTTGTCAATAATTGATTTATGTGCGAGGGATATGCGTAAGAGTTCAAGGATGGAGATGAGCGCGGGTGTCTTCCCTAATTGTTCTTCAAGGTCGTACTGAGGTTTGGTTGATAAAGAAGCAGTGGTTTTAGTTGGAGCACCTTGCAAAGTGATTTTACCTCGACGAGTTGTGACATGACATTTAGAGGTAGGTTCCGAAGAAGATCCAACACCTTTTAGGACTATCTTGGGTCTTTGGGTAGAATTCTCAGGGTTTTTGTCCTTGATGATAATGGTAGAGACATAATTGTCCATCGAGATTTGATTGATGGTTGAATCATAGTTATAGGCTGCTCTGGTATAGTTGGTTTGGTCATCTGTGGCTTTAGCTTTTCCCTTGTCATGTTTTGGGAATGGTTCCTTAAACAACTTATGTTCTTGATTGGATGAGTGTCCTTCAATCTCAATGTCACCTCTATCAATGAGATCTTGTATGATGTTCTTCAGTCGATGACAATTTCCTGTCTTATGACCCTTGCTCTTATGAAATTCACAATACTCATCATCATTCCACCAATTTGGTTTCACCTTTGGCTCATATGGAGGAAAATCTGGAATAGTGATTACCTTGTTTGCCACTAGCTTTTTAAAAACTGACTCAAGTGGTTCTCCCAATGGAGTGTACTTCCTTCCTGATCTAGAAGTTGTTTGAGTATTCACTTGATTGTTTGTAGAGCTTGATCCAAAAAAAATGAATTTGGGTTGCACTATATTGGCATCAACAACACCATCATTGACTGTGTTCTTGTTTTTATTCCAAAATCTTGGCTTATCTTTTCCTTTAAAGTCATCTTTGTTTTCCTTGAATATCTTAATGACTCCTTCTTCAATTAGGACTTTTTCTATCGCTAATCCTTTTTCAATGACGTCCTTGAAGATGGACAAACAAGCTTTCCTTAGATCATAGCCAATCTCTTTGTTAACATTTTGGGTGAACATTTCTACCATTTGTTTTTGTGGAATTTCACAAGAGCATCTGCTGGCTAGATTCCTCCATCTTTGTAAAAATGATGCAAAAGACTCTCCCTCTTTTTGCTTGGTGTTGCACAAAGTAGTGACTGATATGTCTGTCTCTATATTGTAGGAGAAATGTTGAATAAATGCCTCTGCTAAGTCACCCCATGACTTAATACCAGGTGGAAGTTGGGAGAACCATTCCATAGCTTGATCACCTAAACTCTATGGGAACAATCTCATCAAATATGTCTCTTCTGAAGCTACCTCAATGCAAGCTGTGAAAAACTGTCTTATGTGTGCCTTAGGATCCCCTTTTCCTCTATACTTATCAAATTTAGGCGTCACAAAGTGTGTAGGAAATGGAGGCATTGGAATGCTCTTGTCAAATGGATAAGGACATATGTCTCTCATTGTGTATGTTGGCTTCGGTGTATTTATGTCCTCCATTTTCTTTTGTAAGTCCCTAATTTGTTGCTCCAAATTGTTCGTAGGTGGAGATCGACTTCTTGGACCATACCCTATGCTTGAGGCAGCAATTGGAGGAGCATGTTTCATATATGGATGATATTGATCATGCACATGTTCGTATGGAGGAGGTCTATAATGATGCTGCATATATGGACCACTTGGTATAGATTCATGAGGAACGAAATATCTATTTTGTTCGTGTATACCATACTCTATAGGCATGTCACGTTCTAATGTGTTGCCCCCAAATTTGACACGGGGTTTCCTTTTCCTTGTGTCCAAATTTTGAGCATGCCTTTGAGTATCCAATTGCTTTGGTGGTTGATCCTTAGCATTGGTATGTGATTGAGCATATTTTTCTGCATAAGACTTCCATAATGGTTTGCGAAGGTGAGTATGATATGCTTGACCATGTGTGTATGGGACCTTTGGTTTTTGAAACAAAGATGATGGTGATTCAGGCACAAGATGTGGTCTTCTATTGCCTCCACTATTAGGCCTCCTTTGATCCATGTTGGAGTGAGGTTGTTGCAAAGGCCTGTGTTCCATTATTTGAGACATGTCAAAATCATGAGGTATCTTGGCTCCACTTTGTGCTATCATTTGTAAGAAGTATTGTCTATCCCTCCTCATTATTTCCTCAACCAATCGATTGAAATGGGGATCCATAATGGATTCTTCCACATCTGCTGAATGTACTGAAAAATTGTCCATATCATCATTGTGTGTATCATTGTTGTTTGTAGTGTCCATGTTCTCAACATTTGGAATGTTTCTATAGGCATCCATGTCAGGTAATGTAGTATGATCAGAATTGAAAAAGATATCATTGTCATACTCATAAGAACTCATGTTTGCGGACTCTTGAGCCTCTTTAGTTTCTCTCCTAGATTTTTGAAGACGGGTTTCAACCATGAACTAGGTATTGACCAAGATGTGTGAGACTAGATGAAAATGGAAAAAGTATGGAAGACCAAGAGTTGGATGGAATGTAAATGAATCTGAGGTGTACTTGCAATGTCCAAAGTGTAAGATCAAGTATGCATGTAGTAGAGTAGGTGTGACTTCCAAAGAGAGGATAGTTTCTCTTGATGAGGTAAGTTGACCTTGACTCTAAGTAAGAACAAATGAGACCCAAAGGTGATAGACCTTGACGAGGGACCACTTAGAAAAATGTTGTTGTATGTAGTGTGTTGACAAAGTATGATGAGGACAAGCAAGTGACCTTTTGACTCAAGTTTAGACAAATGTAAATTTAATGCAAGGTGCAAAGCAATGATGGACTGTGTGAGACCCAAAGACAGGTTGAATGCTAGGTGAAAACCTGAAGAGATAACCTAGGAAGCTCAAGAATTCTAAAACTAATTGTGTTTGTTTGTAGGACTGTAAAAGTTTTTCAATTCTGAACACAGACGTGCCTGTATACTGCATAGACGCGATTTCCTGACACATATGTGGTTCTGTTTAACATAGACACATTTATGAGATTTTTTATAAATTGCAATGTTGATTCTGGAAACACAGATGCATTTCTTCCCTTCACAGATGCGGTTATACAACACAGATGCTATTATGTCAGACACAGACGCGTTTCTGCAAAAATTGTGCAATTTTTTCCAATATGTGAAGTTGTTTTGTTGTGATCAAATTTGACTGTTTGACTATTTTTCATGACAAGAGGACACAATGTTGATGAGGACTCAATGTTTGCAAGTGTTTAGACTCAAAATGACTCCAAGAAAAGTGTGTTGTTTGATGTAAAAATGTTTTGCATACACTTGAAGACACAAAAGACACAATGTTTTGCTGCTTGGTCTTGAATGTTTGAATGTTTAAAATAAGTCAAGCACAATTCTTATGGCTGGCCAAGACAATAGTTGTTGATCCCACATGGGGTTTTACCCCCGAGGCTACGCTATTCAGAGCGGATACTTAGATGCTTGATCTCACTGGCTCCACCCTCGGCACTCACTTCTCGGGTCAGCCAAGCATTAGTCCCCATGAAAACTCCCTGTGGAAAACTTTGTATCTCTACTAAGAACCGTATGTGTGTGGGCCACTACCAGAGGTCCAACCTCCTACCCCAACAACTAGAAGGATTTGGGCTTCTAAAACAATAAGGTGCTAGTACGGGCATCTGCTTGTGTGGCCATACATGGGGCACTTTTAGCTCTATAAATACAGAAAGCTCCCAGCTGGTAGGGGTTATGCCCTACAAATGATCAAATAAATTTGATCAAACGGGTTTATGGGGAGACATAGTGTCGGTATGAACTAATCAACACACATTATTCATAGTTTTCACCATGAATACAGTTATTTATAGTGGTTTGGAAGAAGATGGCTTTTCTTTTGCTACCACTTGGGTCATTCTCTTCTCACTAGTAGTCCTAATGACCACATGGGAAGACAAGCCCTCTAAAGATTAAACAAAAAGAGCCTATTGCTCAAGACATAAAAGACAATGGTTTAATTTTAGTGCACCAATTGAAGTGTTTGCTAGTCTATAAAGAACACAAAAAAAAATTCAAAAACCCTTGCCAAGGACTTGCAGCAAAGATTTATTAGTAGTTTGGATTGTTTGGATTAATCATCCCTTCCTGCAAGCACACAAGTTAGGTAAATTTTAAATCTAAAAGACTTTGTGAAAATAGGGGCCTTCAACCAAATGATTTTGCTTTCAAGACAAGCTGCACCAATTTCGTTAGCTAGATCTGAAGATGTTAGCTCAAAATAAAACCAAATGACTAAAAATTGAATCAATAAAATCCAAAAATGTAATCAATGCACACAGACGTGGTTACCCCAGACACAGACGCGACTCTCTGACACAGATGTGCTTCTGTGAAACATAGACGTGGTTCTAGAACCCATACGTGATTTCTAGACATAGACGCGCCTAAAAACACCGCATATGCGACTGAGGAACACAGACGCGGTTTTTGAAATCATCAAAATAAAATACTATCAAGGTCATAGATGCGATTCCAGATGTCACAGACGCGGCATAAAATCAAAAACGCGATCCGAAAGTACGCAGATGCGAAAATACCAAAATGTCATCGAAAATATCATATCTGCAACTTCAAAATACAATATCTGCAACAAGGATGTTAAATGCAAAAGGGACAAGAGTCCCACCGGGCGTGCCAAAATGTATATGGTGAAAATGGATAACAATGATAACGATATTGAAAGGCTAAATGAATTCAACCACAAAACCCTAGCCTAACAACAACAAAGATCCACCATAACATATGAAGATTACCTAAGACAATGCAAATCAAATGAAATCACAAAGATTATACCATCACATGTCCAATAGGGTTTGGATCTCCATTCTTCCTATCTCCATTGATCTTGCTTGATATATTTGCTCTCAGATTTTATGTGCACAAGAGCTCAACAAAGAACGGAAATGTGGTTGCAAGTAGGATCACATATGAAAAACGTAGTGTAGTCAAGTGCATAAATTGATTAGCTAGGGTTTGATAATGAAGGAAGCATCTCCTTATATAGAAGACACTATATGAAATGGAGGGATAAGATTGAGAGGTGTAAAAGAGGTCGGCTATGATTAGAGGGTAGGTAAAGAAAATAATAAAATGATGAAAGGGGTAGGTAGAGGAAATAAGAAAATAATGAGAGGGTAAGTAGTGTATGAATTAAGAGATGAATGACATGTGTCATGGGTAGAAAAGGTTAATGAATTAATTAAATAAATAAAAATTTATTTAATTAATAGAAGGAGTGGGATCAATTAAATAAATAAGATATTTATTTAATTTAGGAAAAAGAAAATTTAAATAAATAAATGTATTTATTTAAATGAGAAATAAGGCTAGAAGAGGATAAATGAATTAATTAAATAAATAAAGATTTATTTAATTAATAGAAGAATTAAGCTTAGATAAATAAATAAATAAAATATTTATTTAATTAGACATAATAATTTTAGGTGTCTACAATTACAACTCCGCATAGGTTGCTATATTTGTGCATATAGTATTCATTCATGTACATGATAGTATGGAGGAGGATAGGAAGATATTGAGGGAGTATCATTTCTACATCAGTGATGATCACTCATACTCTAAAAAGTTTGTGCAAGGTTGTTTTCAGATATTCTTTGATGATTTGGCTAGCTGAGGCATATCATTCCATCAACATATCAAATGGTCAGATAATTGTGCATCACAATTCAAGAACTCTCAGATGTTTTATTAGTTGAGTAGGATGCATAAGTTGACTGGTGTTCAACATATGTGAAATTTCTCTGAGGCTGTGCATGGAAAGGGGGAGCATGATGGTGCAGGAGCATGTATTAAAAGAGCTTTAGCATGAGAAGAGTTAAAGTACAAAGAGAATGCAAACTTGAAAGATGCAAAAGCAACTGTTCAATGGTGCAATGCTACAATTGGTCTAGGTAATGAAGGTAAGTCTTCAGTTCACAAATTTTTTTGGTTGGTAGATGATACTAAAATTGTAAAAATAAAATATTGTTGTACAATGATAAGATCGAGTGAGATACACTCTTTCCAAAGTTCTAATGCAGGTTCATGGACTACCCATACGTGACGAATGACATGTTATTGTTCTTCATGTAGAGATGGTGCCTATAATGAGTGTGAGTCAAAGGAGTGGGTGGACGAATGGTGTATGAGGCCTCTAATCCCACTTGAGACACATCAACCTCCAAGTGTGCTACAACTCACACAAATGGAAACATTAGTTGACTTTGACCGTGTGTCAGATTTAGTCCTATATGCAGGAAAATGTGGTCAGATTTATACGTCTACAAGTCCAGCTAGGTAAATTATCCACATGCAAAATATTTTACGTCAATATTTTACCTTAGTTGTTTGCTAAATTCATATTACTTTATCATTGCAGGGCATGTTTATGTAGTAATTGCAGCTGAAGACAATGAAGAATGAACATATTATTATCTGTGTCGTTGTTTGGAGGCAAAAAAGAAATTGTGTGAGGCCTCATCTTGACTCAGTTTGACATTTCAGTGGATTTTAAGTTTAGACTATTATGGATACTTTATTTTGATGCATTTTGAAACTTAGAACTTATATGATTTCAGGATTTGGATAACATTGCTATGTTTTGATGATTTACTTATATGCTTTATGAGATAGAACACCACATGATTGTTAGATAAGATGATATTGCAATGATAGATGTCGTTATTGAATTTGCAGGACTTTACTATGATAATAGAACTATGATGTATGGTTGTTTATGTGAATTAGGATGAAATTGCTTATGTGAAATTGCTTGATAAAAGATGTATTTAATCTATGCAGATGTAAATTGTATGCAAGTGATGATGTGTATTGTTATTCCTTTGAATTATATTATATGTGGATATTTGGAAGTACTAATGTGTAAATTGAGATGCACAGGAAATTAACCATGTGACCATGGAAAATTTACGGAGAACCAAACCTAGACTTATGTATGTTCGTAAGCCAAGAGTTGTCTATTTGGAGAGACAACACCCCATTTGTGTTGTATTTTATTCGTAACAGTATATGCTGCATGTGTGTTAAGTGTTGTTTAAAGTTATTGTGTAAAATCCACAAGAGATGATTTCATGTTTAAATTGTAAAAGTGTTTTATTTGTGTCACTTGACACGTGTGGATTTAAGTCTAAATGTTTTATTTTTGTCTCTTGGTGGGAAAGTGTACAGCTATAGCTTTTTCAAATAATGTAACGTGATGTCATAAATACCTTGGGAAAAGAATCTTTGGAGAGGTCAACATATGTTTGACCCGAAAATAAACTTCAGAGGGGTTTAAAATGGGTTAAATGAACACCTAGGGTTAGTTTAATAGGGTTTCCTAAAGCCCATAAGGTATACCTAAGGGTTAGGGGTAATTTTAGGCAAATTTCTACTCCTAAGTGACCTTTTTGACACTTTAAAATTTGGCTTTCCTGAGTTGTGCGAAAATTGAAATTAGAAGTTTGATCTTAGTTGTAAACTTTCCTATTTGAATGAGAGTCTTTTTTCCATTCTATCTTACTTTCCTTTTTAGTTTTTAGAAACTTGTGAGAACTGAAAGAAGGAGCTTCTTAAGAAAGAATTTGAAAATTTGAGGGTAATCACCCACTCTCCATTTTTGGAGACAAGAAATTTTTTTTGAAAAGATTAGAATAGAATTGAATAGAAAATTTTGGCTAAGGGTAGAAGAAGAAGATCCGTGGATTGGGCAGCTCTTCCTCAAATATTATCCCACCTTTGGGCAGATTAAGGTTGGTTTCATTATTCTTTAAAATGTCTTCTTTCTTGCATGTGTTTGGAAGTATGTTGGTGTAAGAAATCTGTGTTCTTGAATGTCTTTTTTAAGAATTTCATTTGGTATTTTGCATTATGTTTTGTCTATGTTTTGGGAGTTTTCTCGAGACCTCTTACTCTTGGGAGAGAGGAGGATCTTGTGGGTGGTAGCAGTGACAACCCTCGAGTGAGAGACTCTCATTTTGAGAGCGATCACAAGGGATTTTTGGAGACAAGAGAATTTTTTTGAAAAGATTAGAATAGAATTGAATAGAAAATTTTGGCTAAGGGTAGAAGAAGAAGATCCGTGGATTGGGCAGCTCTTCCTCAAATATTATCCCACCTTTGGGCAGATTAAAGTTGGTTTCATTATTCTTTAAAATGTCTTTTTTCTTGCATGTGTTTGGAAGTATGTTGGTGTAAGAAATCTGTGTTCTTGAATGTCTTTTTTAAGAATTTTGTTTGGTATTTTGTATTATGTTTTGTCTGTGTTTTGGGAGTTTTCTCAAGACCTCTTACTTTTGGGAGAGAGGAGGATCTTGTGGGTGGTAGCAGTGACAGCCCTCGAGTGAGAGACTCTCGTTTTGAGAGCGATCACAAGGGATTTTTGTGTGACCCTTACTGATGGCCTGTTTGTGCAATGGGGGTCATAAGGAGGGATATAAGGCTAGAATGTCTTGGGGGGCATAAATAATAAGGGGTTGAAATTCTTGATGTATTTATTGTGCCATGAGGTGGCTACGAGTTTTCCATACTTGTAGTTCTCCTCAGGGTATTGGTCCACTACCACCCTTGAAAAGGTCATCACCAAAGTGTGGTGCAGTGTAGCCAAGTTAGGAGTGTGTTTGAAATTTGTGTGCTTCCTGCCTTCTATGTGTTTGCATGTTTGTTACTCGTCTAGGGCTTGGTTCTCCGAGCTTGGGGGTGGCTACCAGTTAGCCTAGGCTGGGAGGTGAGCACTCCATGGTCATATTGTGATTTATTATGCAGGAATGTCAGGAGAAAAGAATAGGAAAAGTGAAAAGTTGCAAAAGATTATTGTTGAAGAAATCTAAATTCATTTGCAGTTATTAGTTTTGATAGAAGAAATACACCTTCAGTCGTTGAAATGAGAGGCAAGTTGTAAATTTGAAATATAGACATGAGATCTGTTATTATAGTTAAATAAAGAAACATCCTGTAATTTTGCAGAATATCTTTAGAGTTGTAAAAAGCTAGATATACTTCTATTTTCTATTTTGAAAAAAAAAAAGGGGTTACTTTTGAATTGCATGCAATAGTTTTTTTTGTAATATGGAAAAATCAGTTTTAATTAAATCTGTGTTCTTCTTTTTATCCTGAGAATTTTATCTTCATTCTACTTGCAGAAAAATATGAGTTGTATTTGCTGTTAGATTTTAAGTATTAAAAAAAAAAAGTGTTTATGTAGTTGCTGTGTTAGTTGTAAAATCAATGAATGTATTTATTGCAGAAAAGTATAATGTATTCCTAAAATAGTATTTCCTAAGTACAGAAAAAGAAATATATATATCCGATGTGTTATGATAAATAGTTTAGCAGTAAATTTATTCCATTTTTAAGCATTTAAAATAAAAATAAATAGGAAAGGCATTAACTAGATTTGCATGCATATTGTAGATTTAAAAATAATTTTATAATTCTGTTTTCTGTAAATCAATAGAGTACAAAATAGTTTTGGAAAATATCCCTCCATTAAACAGACTTATTACTATATTTCCTTTCCTACATTTGTAAATCAGAATCTTCCATGATTTCGATATTAGTTTAAGAAAAGAATTAATACTATAAGTTATATATATATATATATATATATATATATATATATATATATATATATATATATATATATATATATATATATATATATATATATATATATATATATATATATAAAACTTAATACTATATTTCCTTTCCTACATTTGTAAATCAGAATCTTCCATGATTTCGATATTAGTTTAAGAAAAGAATTAATACTATATATATATATATATGTAGAAAGCATGAATATATTTATATATATTTTTATATAAAACATGCCATATAAATACCCTGCAAAACAAATGAAAATGTAAGCTTAAGTTTATTTACCATTATATATATATATATATATATATATATATATATATATTATTTAACATAATGATTTACCTTTGTTATTTTGTTTTTTTAAAAAAAATTTGCATGTATATATATATTTATATATATATATTAAAAAAAACAAAAAAAAATAAACATTTTCTATCTTTTAAAAAGAAAGGGGTTTTTTTTTTTGAATGCTCGCGGACCCCACTGTGTGTACATACAGTGTGGGCCTCGCGGCTTCCATTGTGTGAACACACAGTGCAGGCCACGGCTTTCACTGTGTGGTCACACAGTGTGGGCCGCTATGGCTCCCACTGTGTAGGCACACAGTGTCGGCTGCGGCTACCACTGTGTGGACACACAGTGGTGCCGCGCTGCCACTGTGTGGACACACAGTGGCGCCCTCGACACCCATCACTCCCTTAAAAACCTGCAACAAAAAAATCATGGCCGTCGCCAATGGGTTTCGGCCCTGTGTTTAATGGTGATTAAAAAAATATAATAAACCCTAGCCCGGGTAGGGCTAGGGTAATAAAATAAAATAAAATAATATGTTTAAATTCTTTTAGTTTAGGGTCATTTTATAAAAAAAAAGAAAATCCCTAATTAGGGTTGAAGGGCAAAATGACTATTAAGTTGGAAAGTTCTTTTATATATATATATATATATATATATATATATATATATGTTATATTTTTTTGGGTATGTAATTATATAGAGTTTTAAATATTTAAATACCTCTATATGATATACTAATAGGAAGTTATATATATATATATATATATATATATATATATATATATATATATATATATATATATATATATATATATATATATATAATTTTAAAGAATAAAGCCTAGTCTTATATTTTTAAAAAGTATTTAGTGTGATAAATACTTAATCATGCCCTAGTTAATTTAATTAGAGCATTAAATTTTAAGTTGGATTTTAAAGGGATTAATTTAAGCACCCTTCATTTTGAGGTCAGAATGGATGCTAGAAGAATAATTTTTAATTAGCTTTCCAAGCCAATTAATGGCTACTCGAAATTAATTTTGCCCGTGTAAATTAAACTATCTAAATTAAATGACACTTTAAATGATTATTATAATTATTGAATTAAAAATGGATTTTTAGACTATATAGTCTTATTGGAGATTAAATTTATCTTCATCTTCTATTTTTTTAATGAGTTTGATTTAATTAATCTAATGACTAGGTATCTTGTGAAGATAACATTAAACCATTTAGATTTCCGCAAATAAAATTTAATTAATATTTGATACTTGGTTTGTATCAGAATTAGCTCGAATATAGAAATGGCAAATACATTAGTGCATGTCGTGTGAGCGAACTTGTTAATTAATTAGTATTTAAAAAAAAAATCATTCTGTTTTTGCCCTAAATTTTGGGCATGACAAATTGGATGGCCTTGTGGTAGATGGAGAAAATATTGAGTACCCCATAGGATCAGTGGTTATTAATGGTACATGGCTTAGAAGGTACCTAGTGAAGAAGTCTAATTTGTGGTTGTCTGAGGACTTCGAGACACATAGGAAGATTCTTCATTATTCTAACCTTTTTGTAGCATCAAATGTTCAATTGAGCAAATACGGGGGTGGACCACTAAATAAGAACCTATGGAAGGTTCATGAGTCTGACCATGAGGAAATACTAGACATGATAAATAGTAGAGAAGATCTAGATGGTTCATTGGATTAAGTGTAAATGCAAAAAATTGTAATCTCAATCATATTTGGATATATGTACATGACTTGTATTTTTGAATACTTGAGGCATCGTAATATCAAAATTTGAGTTTTAGTCTTGTTTTGTGCTATTTTATGTAAATAATGTCATTGTGGACAATTAGAGATCATATGGGATCATTTTGTGAAGTTTTAGGCCAATAGGGTAAAAATGTAAAAATTGCTCATTTGTTGTCAATCACTCAAAGTGTGAAAAATTGTCAAAATTTGACATCGTGTTTCTTGGCGCTCGTAAGACATACGAATGATAAATCTGATCCTAAAGGTTCCTGAGATACCACTCTAAAAAAATCTCTCTTGGTTTAGGTAGACTCAAATCAAATTGCTTGTGGCGACACTTTCTCAGTTGTGAGAAAAAGCGTCACATGAGTTTAATGAAAAGTTGCACAATGCCTCATCTTTCAATCCGTTCATCGTGGCACCGAACCATCAGCTCATATGCATCTGGTTAGATGGTTTTACACTAGGAATTCCTTTGTTCCTCTCTCAAACCCGCTCGATCTATCCGGGCCACACCCTCGCAACGAAATACCTAAAATGCTGAAAGTGTGAAAAATTGTCAAAATTTGGCATCACGTCTCTCAGCGCCCATAAGACATATGTATGAACCATTTGATCCTTCAAGGTCATGAGATGCCACTCTAAAAAAACCTCTCTTATTTTAGGTAGACTCGGATCCAATTTCTTGTGGCGACACTTTCTCGGTTGCGAGAAAAAGCGTCACATGAGTTTAATGAAAAATTGCGCAATGCCTCATCTTTCAATATGCTCGCCATGGAACCAAACTGTTAGATCATATGCATTTAGGTGGCCATATTTATGCTAGGAATACCTTCGTTCCTCTCTTGAAACTCGCTCGATCGATCCGAGCGACACCCTAGTAGCGAAATCCCTGAAGTGCTCTAAGTGCGAAAATTATCAAAATTCGGCATCGTGTTTCTCAATGCCCATAAGACATACATACAAGCCATCTGATCCTATGGGGTCATGAGATGTCAATCTAAAAAAACCTCTCTTGGTTTAGGTAAAATCCAATCCAATTGCTTGTGGCGACACTTTCTCAGTTGTGAGAAAAAGCGTCACATGAGTTTAATGAAAAGTTGCACAATGCCTCATCTTTCAATCTGCTCGTCGTGGCACCAAACCGTCAGATGGTATGTGTCTGAGTGACTATGTTTATGATAGGAATTCTTTTGTTCCTCTCTTCAACACACTCGATCGATCCAGACCACACCCTAGCAGCGAACTCGCTTAAGTGCTCAAGGTGTTCAAAATTGTCAATATTTGGCGACGCATTTCTCGATGCTTATGAGACATATTAACGAGTCATCTGATCCTATAGGGTCATGTTACAACCCTCTACAAAAAACTTGGTTTTGGTAGACTCAGATCCAATTGCTTGTGGCGACACTTTCTTGGTTGCAAGAAAAAGCGTCACATGAGTATAATGAAAAGTTGCACAATGCCCCAAATTTTAATCCACTCTTCGTGGCACCGAATCGTCAGCTCGTACGTGTTTGAGTGATTGGGTTTATGCTAGGAATTCCTTCATTCCTCTCTCAAACTCCCTCAATCGATCCGAGCCACACCCTAGTGGTGAACTTGCTTAAGTGCTCAAGGTGAACAAAGTTGTCAATATCTGGTGACGCATTTCTCGACGCCCATGAGACATATGAGTGAGAAATATGATCCTAGGGGGTTGTGAGATTTCACTCTAAAGAAAACTCTCTCGGTTTAGATAGAATCGGATCCAATTTCTTGTTGCGACACTTTCTCGGTTGCGAGAAAAAGCGTCACATGAGTTTAATGAAAAGTTGCACAATGCCTCACCTTTCAATCTTCTCATCGTGACACCGAACCGCTAGCTTATATGCACCCAGGTGGTTGGTTTTATGCTAGGAATTCCTTCATTCCTCTCTCCAACTTGATCGATCGATCCATGCCACACCCAACAACAAACTCGCTTAAGTGTTCAAGGTGCTTAAAGTTGTCAATATTCAGTGATGTGTTTCTCGATGCCCATGGGACATACGAGCACATCGTCTAATCCTATAGGGTTGTGTTACAACCATCTACAAAAACCTCTCTTAGTTTTGGTAGACTCGAATCCAATTTCTTGTGGTGACACTTTCTCAGCTGCGAGAAAAGTGTCACATGAGTATAATGAAAAGTTGCATAATGTTCCAACTTTCAATCCTCTTGAAGTGGCACCAAACCGTCAACTCGTATGCGTTTAGGTGGCCAATTTTATGTTAGGAATTCCTTCGTTCCTCTCTCCAACGTGCTCGGTCGATCCGGGCCACATCCTAGTAGCAAACTCGCTTAAGTGCTCAATGTGCTCAAAGTTGTCAACATTCGGTGATACATTTCTCGACACCCGTGAGACATATGAATGAGTCATTTGATCCTATAGGGTTGTGTTATGACCCTCTACAAAAAACCTCTCTCGGTTTTGGTAGACTCGGATCCAATTGCTTGTGGCGACACTTTCTTGGTTGCGAGAAAAAGCGTCACATGAGTATAATGAAAAGTTGCACAATGCCCCAACTTTCAATCCGCTTGTCGTGGTACCGAATCTTCAGCTCGTATGCATTCAGGTGGCTGGGTTTACACTAGGAATTCCTTTGTTCCTCTCTCGAACTCGCTCGATTGATCTGGGCCACACCCTAGCAATGAACTCGCTTAAGTGCTCAAGATGATCAAAGTTGTCAATATTTGGCGACATGTTTCTCGACACCCATGAGAAATATGATGAAACCGTCTGATCCTACGAGGTTGTGTTATGACACTCTATGAAAGCCTCTCTCTATTTTGGTATACTCAGAGCCAATTGCTTGTGGCAAAACTTTCTCAGTTGCGACAAAAAGTGTCAGATGAGTTCAATGAAAAGTTGCACAACACCCTAACTTTCAATCCGCTCATCATGGCACCAAACCATCAACTCGTGCATGTCTGTGTGGCTAGGTTTATGCTAAACAAGCTTTCATTTCTCTCTCCAACTTGTCCGATCGATCCGGGCCACACCCTATCGGGCATTGCACTTAAGTGCGAAAAGTGCGAAAAATAGTCAAACTTCGGCAACACGTTTCTCTACGCTCGTGAGACTTACAAATGAGTCATCTGATCCTACAGGGTCATGTTATGACACTCTACAAAAACCTCTCTCTATTTCAGAAGACCCGGATCCATTTGCCTATGGCAAAACTTTCTCGGTTGTGACAAAAAGCGTCAAATGAGTTCACTGAAAAGTTGCACAACACCCTAACTTTCAATCCGCTCGTCATGGCACTACATACGTGTTCATGTGTCTAGGTTTATGCTAAGAAAGCTTTTGTTTTTCTCTCCAACTCGTCTGATCGATCTGGCCCACACCCTACCAGTCATCGCACTTAAGTGCTCAAAGCGCAAAAAGTTGTCAAACTTCAACGATGTGTTTCTCGCTTCCCATGAGACATACGAACGAGCTGTCTAATCCTACAAAAACCTCTCTCAATTTTGGAAGACCCAGATCCATTTGCCCATGGCGACACTTTCTCGATTGTGACAAAAAGCGTTAGATGAGTTCAATGAAAAGTTGCACAACACCCAAACTTTCAATCCGCTCGTCATGGCACCGAATCGTCAACTTGTACGTGTCAGTGTGATTAGGTTTACACTAAGAAAGTTTTCATTTTTTTCTCTAACTCGTTTGATCGATCCAACCCACACCCTACCGGCCATCGCACTTAAGTGCTCAAAGTGCAAAAAGTTATCAAACTTCGGCGATTCATTTCTCAGTGTCTGTGAGCCATACGAACGAGCCGTCTGATCCTATAGGGTCATGTTACGACACTCTACAAAAACCTCTCTTGATTTTGGAAGACCTAGATCCATTTTCCTGTGGCTACACTTTCTCGGTTGCGACAAAAAAGTGTCAGATGAGTTCAATGAAAAGTTGCACAACACCCTAACTTTCAATCCACTTGTCATGGCACCGAACCGTCATCTCATACATCCGGGTTTACGCTAGGAAATCTTTCATTTTTTCTCTTCAACTCATCTGATTGATTCGAGCCACACCCTACTAGCCATCACACCGAAGTTCTCAAAGCAAAAAAGTTATCAAAATTCGGCGATGCGTTTCTCAACACCTGTGAGACATATGAACGAGCTGTCTGATTCTACGGGTCATGTTACGACAGTCTATTAGGGTATGAATTAGATTAATAGACCTAAATACTATTAAGTATTATTAATTGTTGGGAGTAATCTAAAGTAGCTCTATTAGGGTATGCATTAGATGAATAGAAGTTTATGGGCTATGCAATTTTGTTAGAATGGGTATTGGTACAATGGTGTCTTACATTGTCTAATTTTGGTTCTTTATGTGTTTCCCTTATATATTATTAAATTTTGTTTCACTCTCATGAGTAGGGTTATTTGAATATAAAAATCTTCAAACCTTGTATGATATTTAAAATTTACTATTAAATTGTGGTTTTTATTAATGTGAATGTTGGAGAATGCCTCTAGTCATATTTTGACTATAACAATTGAATTTGTGTTGATCCCTGTAAGCTTGTGTCTTGGATTAGAGACACATATTTAAGTTCAAATCTTAATTAACAATCAAATTTGTGCAATTGTTCATTTAATCATTTGTCCTGCAATTATGGATAACCATGATAAATGATTTGCATTAACCAAAAAGCTATAAATCCATACAACATTATATACTGATAAAGTATCAAATATATCCATTAAAGTCAAATAGGCTTTTCCAAAATCTATATGGACATTGAATGTCACATATTCGTAAAACAAAACAGATGTTCAAAATTGCCATATAGGCATACAACATAATATCCAATAAAGTCAAATAGGCTTGCCAAAATCCATATGGACATAGAATGTCACGTATTCGTAATACAAAACATATATTCAAAATTGTCATATAGGCATACATAATAGGATCATGTTCTAGTCATTTCCCTCTAGGGGAAGGAAATAAATCACGAGATATCTTTGGCTGTTAAGGGGATGGAGATGTATAGGATGTAGGTGTCTTTCGAGCGTGCCCACTCGACCTCCTCTCCAGACTTTTTGTAACTCCACTTGATACAATAAAAAGAATGACATTAACATATATAAAAATTGAATTTAGAATGACGTATAATAGAATAGTCACTTACAACATACAAATAATCACGATGTTCATCCACAACAGGTGCACATTCATGATCCAGAGCCCTCCTGTAGGCATCACAATATAAATTAAACTAAATACAAGTATCGTTAAAATTTTCAATAATATATTATTAAGATAAAAAATGTAATGCTAAATTTACTCAATTTACTAATATGTCTCTTACTTCTATCAAAGCAACTGAACTTGCTACTACATCAGCAACACCACGCTCCATTGTTGCGCGAGTAGTAGGAGGAGTCTTTGATGTCAACATCTAAAAATTAAACAAAGTATATTGATCAATCACCAAAACTATCTATATTATTTAATAACAACATTAAAGAATAAATTGCTTACGTGGGTGAAAGATTCTCGATGAGCTACACTGCAAGGTGTTGATGTTGAAGCTCCAACATCAAACTATTTGACATCCAAAACGAGTAATTAGAAAATCATTCACATAAGGTTCAACTATTCACATATAATATTTATATTTCTTCACTCGTTGTATACATGTGGAGTCAATAGAGTCATGAAAAAGGGTGTTGCAGGAATGTTGCTAGTATTGTCAACACTTTGACCCTAATTTATTATTACAATCATTTACTAATTTAGATATATTCTAAAATTTCCATATAAAATTTAATAAAAAGAATGAAATGAACTTGTAATGAAATTCACTTGGGTATCAATGCCAAATGTTTCATCTAGCAAGGATTTTGTCATGACAATATTCTCTGTAGAAAACTGCGCTCATGCATGTGCATGCTCACTTCTATTAGGATCATAAGTGCAAAGAGAACCACAAGATCGACAAAAATGAGTTGGAACTCGATGCCTAGAAGAATCACTTGCATCAGCCACATCACCCTCTACTAGAGGCCTGGCATACTATATAAGGGTCTGAGTGAGTGAGCTAATGGAGTCTAGAGTTTCGACCTCAACACTATCCTTCACAACGGAAGGCATAATGACATGCTCCACCATAGGTCTGGCCAAGGGTCTTGGTGGGAGATTTGGGTCACGCTATGCACCCACTCTATCATGTGAGAAGCCATCACCTCTACCTTGGAAATCTAGAAAATCAAAATATTTTGGGATCTCTAAGGACAAACTCACGGTATAGTTTCCTCAAAAAGTATTGGGGTACCTCATGATTATTGCATGGGGGCTAATCAAATACCATCCACCACCTATCCCCAAAATGATTCTTGATCCCTTCATGGTGACACCAATGGATATGGAACCTCCTGCATCCATGGTGTAAAGGTTGATTCATTCGGGGGTCCGTAAAAAGGGCACACAAGTCAATTTTTTTAATTTTCTTTTTCTTCACTTCCTCATATGATAATTTGTTAGCATAAAATTGTTTTTGTTCTTCTTTTTTATTGGACCAATAATTAATTTACCCACTCACTGATTGTATGTGAGATACAATAGATTGTAGAGAATTGGCAAGGTTTTTCCTATGGGAGTTTGTTCCAGTGGGATCTTTTAGCCTTGTGATTAAATCTTCAATCTCTTTTTGGCTATTTTCTATTTTCCCTAATAGGTTTTCTTGTATACTTAGGGGATGTCTAGGGATTGTAGGAGTTTACTGATGTGCTTGTTCTTCATTATGGTCTTCATCAGGAGGTGATTGAGTGTTTTCAACATTTTCTTGTGCAATCTCAATTCCTAACAATTAAAATAAATTTAAATCAAGAAACCTAGTTTAATCTTCAAATTAATATAAAAATGACAATAAGAAAATAAAAATACATACCTCTTCGAGCTCTTCGATGTCATGGTGACATTTTGATGAGAAATGGACAACTTAGGGCATAATATCTTGCCTCTAAAAAGGGCGAGTGCAACACAAAGGCACACGAAATCGTCAAAACGTGGGCTTGGGAAGGAAAAATAACGCCCAAAACACAGGCAACAAGTGGTTGACAACTGTCAGGCAGAGCACCAGGCCACAGTCATTGAGGTTGCAGGTATGATCATTCAAAAAAAATATAAGGCACACGCCTTATAATGTGTGCACCATATAATGCGCACGACTTATAGGGCGCACACATAAGTCGCGCGCCTTATGGCCTTTTCAATTTTTTTGAAGTCTGGCACCTTTTTGGTACCACAACTTCATGCATATACCCTGATGCTTCCATTGCATTTATGGCATCTAGAAATCTTAAGAAGTTCCTTTGGTTTCCAATTCTTTTTACCATTTGTAATTATTTTCATATTCTTGTTTAATAATTTACCTTTTGCTTTAGGTCAACAATTTTATTTGAAACTTTGGGGCTAAAAAGATAATTTTGTTATATTTAGAGCAACCAAGAAACCCTCAATTGATTGTCAAATCATTGAAAATAGAGTAGGTGAATCATAGGAAAAAAAAAGTGGGTCACATAACTATATATTCTTGTACTATACCGTGTTTATAAAAAATAAATATTTTTATTTTGAGAAATTAAAAAATTGTACAACACAGACCAACAAAAAAAAATAGTTATTAAATTAAAGATGGGATGTGGAGAGGGGGTTAACTCCCTATCCTAACTCCATCTCCCACTCTCACCAACTTATAAAAAAACCTTTTTCATGTCTTAAAAAAAAGAAAAAGAAAAAAAATATTTATTTTTTAAATAAAAATAAAAAGTATGCCCCACCACTAGCCCTAGTTACCTCCAGAGATTGCTTTAGTGGTGAATATCCGCCAATGGCGAATTTTTCACGTCGGTGACCTGGGAAATGGCGAATATTTTGTATTGACTAGGGGTGGCCATGTCGCCAGAACATTATCAATTTTCATCAAATTCACAACCTAATAGCCATATGTTTTATGCAATTAAATGTTTCTATGCGATGATTTCGCCAATACAATATACGGTGGACACATGGTAAATTTAATTTTTTTGCCTACACTCTCCGAGGTTGCCTTAATAGATGACCTTAATTCGCCTATAGGCATGTGAAGATTTGTTAGCTATGAGGACCCAATTCGCCCGACATCTTGCCGACGTGTGTCTCCATTCACCCCAACTTTCGCCAACTATATTGTATTCACCAATTATTTGGACGACCTATAATCACCTCGAAAATCACATAAGTCGTATTTGGATGACTTATGATCGCCTTGAAAACTACATGTCGTGTTATAGTTACACGAGATTCGCCAAATATTTGTATACCATATAAAATTCCCGTGGAATTTTCCATATAAGGATTGGTATAAATACATGCAAAGATCAAATCTATCTCAACACAATCTGGTGGGTTCTAGGCTCTGAATTCTGATCAATAGCAAAGTTTCAGACCAAGGAAAATCATTGTTGTTGACTGCATTGGCGACTGCTAGTGACCTAAAGGCAAGTGATCATATTTTTGAAGTGTTATAATATTATTCTAAATTTATCTATATTTGTTTGCATTGTTGAGTTCATTTTTATTCAGTGGCGACCCGTCAGTGCCAAGTAGTCAGGACTCAGGGGGACATTCAGACCCCAGACATCTAGATTGTAGGTCGTAGGGCCAATGAAACATATATTATACATTATAGTCTATTATTGCTTCTTCAACAAATTGATACTTTTTTGGCAGCTTTTATTTTGTTGGAGATGTCCAACAGGAAGAGGGGTAGGAAGCCTGAATGTGGGGAAGGCCATGAGAGGCCAACAAAAAGTAGAACGTTGTCTTCGTACTTTGGCATTGGAAAAGATTATGGTGAAAATTAGGAAGGTACATCATCACAAGTACAAGTACAAAATTTGCCACCTACACCGCATGTTGAAGATGACGACGAACTTGATATCTTAGATTAGGATGATCTTGAAGAAGATTATCTGGTAGATGCCCAAGTTAGCCGGACTGATAAAATTGACTTGGGCGATAATGTCATTGATGATAATGCACAGAAGGGGAAAAGAAAAGCCATATCAAAAAAGGGTGAACCACAATTAAAAAAGGACCGGGAGTGGGATATGTCAGTGAGGAATTTTCAAATTAATTGGGCATCAAAGTATCCATTCATTGAACCATTGGAGAATCCAATTGAAGGCGATCCTCCAATAGAATGTAGGTAAGATTTGCACTTGGAAACATAACAAGGAAATTAGGTTGCAGCTAAAATTTGACACCATAGAAAAGCATATGGGTAAAGTTTATGAAAAAAAATGATAGACGGGGTTGAAAAATCAGTGATAAGATGGAAAACAAAGGAGGAATGTAAGCATGTGAGGAATGTCGAAGAGTATTATTTTCATGAGAAAATACAGACGAAGCCTGTTGAAGTTAAAGGTTTTATTGAAGCTAGTTTTGGAAAAGCAATGCATATAGAACAACTGGGAAAAGTTGTTCAGTTAAGCATTGTTTTTTATATTTTGAGCAGAGGGCGTGCTATGATAGATTTACCATCAATTAGTGGTTTATTATACTTTTTGAAAGTTCCTAACTATCCTAATAGACATTGGTCAATAAACAGTGGATGAGAATGGGCAAGTTGTCTTGCTGAGGTTGAAAAAGAAGATATAAAGGAAAAACTAAGAGAGTCAAACTCTATTACATTTTCTTTAGACGAAGTTATGGCAGTAGACAATACTTCATGGGTATGCATGCATGTTTATACTGTAGAGAATCATACCCACCAATCTCATCTACTATCTATTGTTGAAATGAAGGAGAGTGCGACAACGAAAAATTTATTTCAACTAGTAAAGAGAAGTTTAATTGAATATGGAGGTATGGATGACATGACGGTAGCCAAAAAATTGGTTTGTGTTGGAGCAGATGGAGCTTCAGTAATGCAAGGTCACATGAACTGTCTTTGTACAAATATTGAAACTTCATTTTGCACAGTACATTACTGCAATTCACTGCATGGCTCACATAATGAATCTAGCTTTTGGAATTGTGAGCAAGTTTGGTTTGGTTAAAAAAATTGAAATTTTAATCAGAGAGCTCTACTCACACTTCTGTCGAAGTCCCAAGCGATTTATGGAATTTCAACACTTTGTTGATGGAATAACTGATGGGAACAAGCTTCTCAAGGATAATGATACCAGATGGATCTCTTTGGATGGTCCAGCACATCGAGTGTTTTCAAAATATCCATCCTTGATTGGACTATTTCACACAACTTGTGACGAATCAGGTCAACCAAAATTTCCTGACCTTCTTTGGAGGTTAAGTAATTTAGAGACACTCTTAACTTTAGCAGCTCTTCTGCCCATGCTAGAGGAAATGAAATTTTTTTATGAAGGCTGCCCAAAAAGAGCTCTGTATATTACAGAATATGCTACGCTGCGTAAGATGACATGCATGACCCTCGACAATCTCTATTGAAATCAACCAACACTATCTGATGAAAAATTTGTTAGGTGGCAGACACTCACAAATTTGAACAATCCTGATAACTTTTTACAAATCGGTGCAGACGGGGAGGTATGTGCCAATGTACGGGGAGTTGAGATACCAATGCACTTCTATGCCACTGTCGACCCCTCAGAACCAGGAAAGTGCCTCAGGAAGCAACTAGCAAGAGTTACAAGGGAAGATTTCAACAAGATTGTTGAAACTGTAACTGCTTCTATGAAGAAAATTGTGTATGATCTTTCCTCACAAATTAGAAGCAGATTCCCTCCTGACAACCTTCACGAAGCCATCTCTATTGTGTTTCCTCATTATTGGAGCCTCAACATTGCATCTAATTTTCAAAGTAAGCTACTGATTTTGATAAAACAATTTTGCATATCCAGAGAATTGAATGGAGTAACTATAAATGGAATATTAGATGAAACTCATCTTCGAGAGAAATCATCTCATTTTGCATACACTATGAGAGAAAAATATGGCAAAATGGAGAACCCCCACGAAGAGGGATCAATAACAAGGCTTTGGAAAACTATAGATGAGAACTCAATGTTGCGTGATTCAATGCCAGAATATTTGAAGCTTGCTGATTTATGTCTTACCATGATATTGGGTTCGGTGGAAGATGAGAGAGTTTTCAGTGCTTTGGGGTTCCTAAAATCAAAGCTAAGAAATGAACTAGACACAAATTTGGAAAATTGCTTGAGGCTCTATACATCTAGGTATGATGTCCACACTTTTCCTTACGATAGGGCACTGCAAATCTGGAGGTCCAAATGTGAAAGAAGAGGTTTGGGCAACACTTCAAACCAAAGTGCCAATGGGACTATTGAATCATGTACTAGACCTACTAGTAGCATTGAAATGCAGTTCAACAAAGGTATGCAGACTCAGTGTGAAGAAACCACAGACAAGAATCAAGAAAGCTCTAAATTTGATGTGGATGAATGACAACTGTAAGAGATTGGTATTTATTAATGTTATTACTGTATCTCACTATTCATATTAAAAAAGCATATTACTTTTTGTAATTATAATTTAATATTGATTTGTAATTGTATTTTCAACTTTCTATTTCCAGATTTAAAATAGCATAATAAAAAAAAGACCATAATGTGTTTATTGATACATAGATGTTCATTGTTTATTTAGACATGTTTGAGTCTCAAATTTGGGTGATAAATTTTAGAACCATATGATACAATTCATTCAATAGTACTACACCGATCTTTGTGATTCTCCATGCAAATTGCAAAAGTGAATACAAAGTTTCAGAACCCTTTTTAAATGACCCTGAATTCCCTTTTATAGAAACAAGAGAGCAACAACAACTCCTGTGTGATTCTCCAATGTCCATGCAAAAGTGAATACAAAGTTTCAAAACCCTTTGCAAATGACCCTGAATTCCCTTTTATAGAAAGTTAGAAACAAGGGAGCAACAACAACTTCAAGTTGAATTGCAAGTTTGCAACATGTGAAGACTCAACATCAAAATCACAAAATCAACACAGATTTATATGGCCATCACAAGCCGTATTAGCAATTTAACATTTGCTACATGTCTGATGTCTCTTGTTCAAAAAATAGAGTTCAAAATTAAATATTAATTCATGCCATGACAAATTAAATATAGCTAATAACAGTGCCTAAAACCTAGTAATCAGAAATAGAGAAATGCATAAATGTTAAAGCAAGGGAGAATTTGAGAATACAAATTTATTGGCCAAAGTTTTGCATTGTGTATCATAGCTTCATAGGCTGGATTAACAAAATAGGAAATAGGAAAAACATAAAACCTTGAGATTAAGAGTAAAAGAAGAAAATTGTGCAATACATACTATGATTCTTAAGATTTATGTGCCAGTTTTTGTAGGGTGCTCCACTCTTCGTCTGATGGAAGGTCAATATTTTGTAAACTATGGAAAGTCAATTGCAACTTCGTCAAAATTCCATATTTAGAAGATTGACTTGACATCATTGTTTCATCCAATACCGAATTTAGAGTTGTAAATGGTTGGATGAATTCCAGAAAGCTTTGGGGAGTTGTGTCCTTAGGAAGCAAGTCTAAATCAGACTTCATTTTTATCTCCATGCTTTTTTTGTAAGCTTCTTTTCCAATGAGTTTATTTGATGGGTCAACAGTCTTAGGCAAACCAAGTTTAATCAAATTATTTTTCTTTTCTTGCAGCTTCAATATCTTTTTTCCACAATTTTCCATAACTTCTGATGTTTCCCTTAGTTTCTGGCATTTTTGAATGATAGATGATGTCTTCACTATGGTATCAATCAGGCTCTTAATTCCCTTGGATGCCAAGTAGCTGTCACTGGAACTGTAGACTACTTGCAGAATATTTTTTGCCATATCCTCTTTTGAATAAACATGTTGTTGGAATTATAATAGACAAGGGGAGATTGTGGGCATTTCAATAAGGATATTCAGAAGGTTGTTGATGATTATGGATATAACTAATCAAGGATGTTTACTGTCTTAATATTATTATTTTGTCATTGATGTCAAGAAATTGATTTTCTAATTCAGTATGATGTTGCCATATCTTAAGAAGTATGATTTGATGAGTATAAAGATGTCGGTAAAAGACACAGAAAGAATGTGATGAATAAGGGGAGGAATAAGTTATTCAATGGGCAACTATTACCGAGTTAGATAATGATGAGATCATGATGTTTAGATTGTTTTGATATCATACATATGTTACTGATTGTAAGGTTAATACTATACTATGTTACCGAGCAAAGAACCTAGTCGGTAAACCCTAAGGAACCTAGTCGGTAAACCCTAAGGTTATCGCTATCGGTTAATGAAGGTGGAATGTCTACCGAGTAAAGTTTAGTATTTACCGAGTTGCAATCGAGTAATAACATAATGCATTGAATGAATAAAAGCATTATTTAATGAAGGAAGCTGATGAGCTGGCTATGATTAAATGATTGGTATGCTATGAATGAAGTTTGTTAAAGAGTCTATGGCAAAGAAAAATCGACAGGAAGATCTACAGTGCATATTGAATCGCAATACCCTAGCACAAGTTCCAAGAAATGTATGCAAGTTCCAAGGTGGGGTAAAACATTTTCAGATCGAAGGATACATTGAACCTGGTCAAAGTTTGAAGATTTGATGGCTATGATTGATCATGGGAAATGTGATCAAGGAGATTAAGCGGCTAAGCAATTGTTTATAAATAAGGAACTATTGATAAACAATGTATGCAGGCAAGTGTATGCACAGGGATGCTACATAGTGATTACCGAGCATTGAAGCTTGAAGACCTGTTTTGAATAATAGAGTATAGAGCCCAACAGATGGACAAGATTAGTTCTATGTCTATATTGTATTGAGCAAATAAGAATTTGCTTTAGCATTTTAGATGTGAAGTTGCAGATAGATTTTTATAACTGTTATTTTGTAAAGTGATAGAAAATCTCTTAACCGAGTAGACTTAACAGTCTTATTTGTAAAACCCTCTAGCAAGGTGACATTCTGATTGAGTGTTTGAAATCTTTTAATAAGGTCACTTCTAACAAGGTGAAGATCCTAACAGATCTGAGGGAAGTCCCTTAACCGGGTCACATCTAGCAATGTGTTTGTAATCTTTAACAGGATTTGATTTTAACCGAGCATACTCTAGAAGAGTATATTTCTTAGTGGGCCCGAAATCCCTCAGTGGTTTTTCCCTATTTGGGTTTCCACGTTAAATTAGGTGTTATGAGTATTATGATGTTTATATGCTTTTGAGTTTGCATGTTTAGCAGTTTTGGTTATATTCCTGAAGTATATGTTATCGAGGTTGAATCTGTTGTTTTTATGGAAGATTAAAGTTGTATGATTCACCCCCCCCTCTCATCTTATTAGCTTGGCATCTGTACTTAACATTAAGTATCATAACTATCACATGTATGCTCTTCTCAAAGTGCCCTTTGATTTTCATATAAATTACTCTTAAACTTTCATTCAATTCAAACCATTCACACAACTTGTCACTCCTCTACATTATTTGCCGCCAAATGTTTTCTTGTATATACTTCATTGTATTTTTCATATTATCTTTCAATCTATCCTCCAAGGTTTTTATTTTATCATTTGCATTGTGTAAGTCTTCTTTCATTTGTGCACATTTTTTTCTTTCTTCCTCTACTTCCTCTTGCAAATGTTTTTCTTTTTCCTTCCCATGATCCAATAGGTCCTGCAATTTTCTCATTTTGTCAACAACAAACTCATAACTTTTGTATAATTTTTGAAAACTGGCTCTTTCCTCATCAATTTTTTTACTGCTTTTAGCCAGTTTTTCTATCAGATCCTTCAATTCTGCATCCATCTTCTCCTGCTTTGCAATTTCTACTACAGAGCCCAAATTTTTTACTCTTTTCTATAAATCAATGCACTTGCTATCTGTTGCTTTCCTCCTTGATTTTTCGTTTGTCAGGTCTGCCTGTAGCTTTTCTATTTGTTTCTCCAGTTTATTTTTTTCTCTCTCCACCTTTAGTAGTGAAGTGTAGACGACTTCATTAGTCCTTTTTGACACACTAATTTTGTCCACATTATATACTTTGGAAAGATCCATTTGGAGGGTGCTAACTTGAAATTTAGAGGGATCTATCTAATTGTGTGGTGGATTTTTATCTTTAGTTGGGGCCGGGGGCATAACAACCATGAACTCCATCATAACTTTCTGTGGGTCATATGTTGGAAATACCCCGTTCCTTGCAGGCTGTTCATTTAAAACTTTAGTCAGGGAAACCCTATGTAATGCTTTCTTTTTTTTCTTTTTTTTCTTCTGTTGTGTGTTCATATTTTTCATAGTAATCACGAAATTTAAAATTTGGGCTTGCTGAAGCAATTGAATGTTTGAAAGGTGACATAGGAATACCAGAGGCTCTAGTTCCACTTATTCATGTGGTTTTAACTAATGCTTGACTAGGATTACCAACAACAATTCCTAATCCTGTCCCACTCCCACTGACACTTTCATGTGTGGTTTTCATAATCTTTGGAGGTGTGTGATCTGAAGCTGATAATTATTGTTTTCTAGTGTTAGTGGCACTTGATATAGGATTCAGAATAGTATTAGTATCTACCATTAGTGGGCTCTTGCAAGAGATATTTTGTTGTAGTCCTTATCCAACAACAAGACAACTAGTATCAGTAGTACTAGTAGTACCCATTCCAACCCCACCAATCACAACATCACTTGACTGAACAATAAAGGGAATACTATCCCTAGATTCCCCACCTGTGGCAGTGACACTTGATTCACCACCAATGAGAATACTATGATGTGGTGGTGGTTGTGGATTTGAACCTGAAACAAATGTAGGTGGACCCTGAGGGTAATGAGTAGTACCTATCTATGATGAATATGAAGAATCAAGTCCAATGACTGGTTTAACATGAGATTTTGATTTTGAATCTGATGGAAGTTGTACCTGAAGTGGATACCAAATTCCCTCTCCTCTGGCACCTATACCACCACCTTCAAAACCTATTTTTTCCACAATGCTTGCCCCTTTGCTATATTTTTCTTTCATGGACTCATTGAATCCACTGAATATTTTAGGGACTGTAGTAGTTGTTGGAGGGGGCTCAACCTCATACTCATCATCATCTTCACTCCTATCATATGTTGTTGTGGGATGCTCCATATTCCATAATTTTCTAAATTCTCCATCCTCGTCGATGGTCTCAAATTCTGCACTTGTCTTTGGTTCACCAAGATTGTTCCTCATAGTCCAAAAATCATTTATTTTGGTTTGAGTCCAAAAAATCTCTTTACATTCTTGCAGAATTGATTTGGGAATAGATTTCTTAGATGGATTAGTAGATTTTAGGTAGAAATTGTAGGACCTCCTATTTTGGATGCCCTGACCCTCCTTTGTTGTCCTCTGTGTGTGCAATGCCATAATTTGTGATGAAATTTCTTCTATTGAAATGTTATTGTTAGCTGCAATTTTCTCCATCTCCTTTTTAACGTCATCCTAGGAGTCCATGTTTCTAAGCTTTTCTAGCAATGGTTTACTTTCATGTTGACATAACGCTAAAGAGTTCCCATTTTTCTTAAGCCTTGCTTGAACTACACCGATTGGATAATACTACCAGAGACCCTCATCACCAAAGTTAAAAACTGTCAAAAAATCATGTGCCACATTGAATGCTTTTCTCTCAAATGTGAACCCTCCACATGAGAAAGACAAGGAAGGAAATATGCTCTTCATTTTCTGACCATGGAAGTGCCTACCTATGCTCTCCAATTTTCGTACACACTCCAATGCAAATACCCTCTCTGTCACATGTATTGGAAGTCTATATGGTTTTACTATCGATCTGTAAAACCTTAACACAGTGAATTCTTCCATGAAGAACCAGTCAACCAATTCTATTTGACTTCCGATTTGAATGCAATCTCTACAAGACACAGGCAACCTAGGCATTGGAGTGCTTTTAATTTCATTATACATTGGTGCCAAAAGGAAGTCTACGAAATGGTTGTAGTTCTTTCTGTTATCATGCATCCTTATCTTTGGTGTCCATTCATATATTGGACACTTTGTTCTCTTCCCAGTCTTCTCATCAATCTTATAGTTCACAATTTGAAGCTTGTTGGTCTCGAATATTGCACAATACTTGGATAGAAGGAGATAGCACAAGTAGGATGAGAACCTAAATATCTTACAGGAACCTTTTTTGATCATTAGTAATTGTTTTTGCATGGATTGAACAATGTGCTCAATAAAATTATATCTTATTGGCTAACCTACACAATGGATATTATAAATCATTTCAAGAAGGCTTGCACCCACTTCCCTATCATTTTCTAATCCGAGGCAAAATGACAGCAAGGAAATAGTATCCCCAACCCATGGAACAAAAATGTTAGAATCATAAGGAGGCTTATGATTATGATCCAACACAATACCAGTACCACTCTTTATTAGAGCTTTGATAAATAAATCTCTACAACTTGGATCGAGTCTCTCATAATTCCCTGCCAGCTTTTCAAGGTCAATTTGGACGTTTGAGTTTTGGGCTTCAAATCCTAGGTTCAACAAACAAGCAAATTCTCCCTCGTTTATGGATATAATTTCCTCTTTTGTATTTTTATTGACAATTGCTTTTTTATCTTCATCATAGTTTTCAGCGCAGACCATGACAAAATCAGGGCAAGGGAATACTTCAGGTAACACCATGCTTCCCAATCCAGCATCCCATGATGCGATTTTATATGTTCTTTGTTTTAACATTCGGTTGAAAACAGTAAATTTTTCCCTGCATGCATTTGCCACCTTACTAGACAATGCATATCTAATACCTATGATATGCTTTTCATCATGGATAACAGGGTCATAAATATCATGGTATTCATTAGTGAAACTTGGTGTTTTAACCATTTCGGTTAGGTACATTTTGTTTTTCACTTGGCTTCCTGTTGAACTATTGCTTCCCGTTTTCCCCATCGTTGTTATTGTTAATAACTCAAAATAATGCTAGATAAAAACCTAAAAAATGCTAACCCTCAAATTTAACCATGAGATTAAAAAAAGAAAAAAAGGCGGGATGTAGGTGTTCTAGATTTTACCCGAAATTTCTATTTCACTAGATTGGCACAGACAGTCTCTGTTGCAACTTGCATTCCTCAATCTAGTAGTTGTTTCTGAATCTCCCTTGATTTACAGGTTTGTACATGAAATGAAATATGATTATGATTTACGAGTCTCTTATTTTGAAAACTCTGAAAAGTACAAAAGTAATACCTAAAGGGTAAAATCTCTAGAATCATGTTGTAATTTTATTAATTACTATTAATAATTGTTCGATGCCGAAAGACAAAACATTCATTACTTCAGTATAAATTCTGAGGACATTACGAATCATGTTGTAATTTTAGTAATTATTATTAATAACTATTCGATGCCAAAGGACAAAACATTCATTACTTCAGTATAAATTCTGAGGACATTAAATGTAAAATGTTCAATTTCGGGCGAAGTTCTCACAAATGTGTTCACTTCCCACATTCGAGCCGAAATCCACCCTAAGTCGTTGATCTTTGCTCATCCAACGAACGAGGGTACCTGTTTTCAGATGTTGTGGGTCCCATGACTTTTGCCATTTTTTGGGCACGTCACCATACTCGTGTGACTTTACGGGTCTGTTTTTTAAGCCTGTTTAATAATTTTAAACTTTCGCCAGAAAAAGAGCTTTATAGACTTAATTATATTTAATTAAATTTAAAACGTTTCAATTCCGGGTGAAGTTCTCACAAATGTGTTCACTTCCCACATTCGGGCCGAAATCCACCCTAAGCCGTTGATCTTTTCTCATCCAACAAACGATGGTACCTGTTGTCAGTTGTCATGGGTCCCATGAATTCTGCTAGTTTTCGGGCACGTCACCATACTCGTGTCACTTTTCGGGTCTGTTTTTAAAGTCTGTTTAATCATTTTAAACTTCCGCTCGAAAAAGAGATTTATACTTATAGACTTAATTATATTTAATTAAATTTAAAATGTTCAATTCCGGGCGAAGTTCTCACAAATGTGTTCACTTCCCACATTCGGGCCGAAATCCACCCTAAGTCATTGATCTTTGTTCATCCAACAAACAATGGTACCTATTTTCAGATGTTGTGGGTCCCATGACTTGAGACTTCTGCCATTTTTCTGGCACATCACCATACTCATCACTTTTTGGGTCTATTTTTTAAGTCTATTTAATCATTTTAAACTTCTACTTGAAAAAGAGCTTTATAGACTTAATTATATTTAATTAAATTTAAAATGTTCAATTCCAGGCAAAGTTCTCACAAATGTGTTCACTTCCCACATTTAGGCCAAAATCCACCCTAAGCCATTGATCTTTGTTCATCCAATAGACGATTGTACCTATTTTCAGATGTAGTGGGTCCCACAACTTCTGCCATTTTTCTGGCATGCAACCATACTCGTGTCACTTTTCGGGTCTACTTTTTAAGTCTATTTAATCATTTTAAACTTCTACCAGAAAAGAGCTTTATAGACTTAATTATATTTAATTAAATTTAAAATGTTCAATTCCGGGAGAAGTTCTCACAAATGTGTTTAATTCCCACATTTGGGCCGAAATCCACCCTAAGCCATTGATCTTTGCTCATTCAACGGATGATGATACCTGTTGAGTGTTGTCAGATGTCGTCTGTCCCATAATAAGAGACATTTAAATTTTAAAGATGTGCCTATCCCTTTGGAGCTCACAACAATCATGTTGATGAAACTCAGGCAATGTTAAAATGCCTCCAACTTGCTCAAGGTTTTAACTTTAAAAAAATATGGCTAGAAGGGGAATCTCTCAATATTATTCAGGCTATCAAAGGCACTAGTTCTCCCTCTTGGGACATTTACAATATCATTGAAAGTGCTAAAAAAATATTAGATGCCTACGATAGTGTTTTCATTTCTGATACTCTAAGGGAAGGTAACAAGGTTGCTGACCTATTAGCTAATGAGGGGGTTTATTTAGAGGAGGACACTAAATATGTCAGAGAAGCCTCTTGTAAGAAGGATGTCTGGGCGCAATTATTATTTGATCGAGTCCATGGTACAAGTTAAGTTTATCATTACTTTTCTGGGTCCGGATATCAAAGACAAAGATTGGAGTTATGTGAAGTGTCAGCTAATGATCGTTTTTAGGCATTGTGATTATGATCACCAGTGTGATGGGGCTAATCATAATAAGTGTTGGTTCATTGCGACTGTTATTAAAGACCTTTTCAAAATCAAGGAAATTGCCCTGTTTTTCGAGCCCAACATTCTGTTCAAGAGTCTGCGCTTAAGTCCTGGTTTTTTCAGTTTTTGAGTAACTCGTGCTCTATTGAAGGCTTCGACCTGAACTGCAACATGGGAGGCAATCTTAATCGAAATGAGCCCTCTGGCTGTGCTAATTGGAAAAGTGAACAAAAAGTTTGGCGGAGGTTGTACAGACATGGTTTCACAAACTACATGGAAAAATTGTATGGTAGTAAAAAGTCGGTGTCTCAAGGTTTTGCCAAGGGATGGAACAACAACAAAGTCACTCTGTTCAGGGAGACTTGGAAGTTGGATGAAGATTTGGTGGCAGAGGTTACTGGTTTACAGAGGAAGGTACCAAGTTTTATAGAGATCGAAAGTTTTTGGTGGAAGCCATCAAGAACTTCCCTAAAAGTGATGAAGAGAGGGTTCGGCTCACCAAGAAGGACAATGTATCTTAATACCTCTCTCATTAGGTAAAATCCTTCTGGTAGAAGATGTTAAGGGCTTTGATGGAATTCTTAACAGTTGATGGTAGGTTTACGAAGGTTTATAATTATCATTTTTCTATTCTAAACCATTTCCGCCATGGTTTTAAGATCTCTTTGCCTTTCTATTTAGCTTCTTCTCTGAATGAAAGCTTGGCTGACCATGCAAAAAAACCCAAATCCTATCCCATAGCTCACCAAGGTCTCATTCTGCTTATTTATGAGCATTTGAAGAAAAAAGATAGGGTTAATAAGGAAGATCCTTTGGTGGCAAATGCCCACATTTCAGATGGTCCTGATGGTTCTGAGTCTGATGATGATTCTTCTAACATTCCTCCTCATAAGAAAGGGAGGGTTGGTGATGGAGATAAAGAGGACAAGGATGTGAATGCTGGTTCAGAGGAGGAACAAGGGAAGGCGGCTGATGATGAAGCAAAGAGTGAGAAGAAAGAGGCTGCGGGAGAGGAGGAGAAGGTGCAGAGAAAAGAGTATGTTGAAGAGCCAGTTTCAAACCCTATTGTCTCGGATAGCAGGAGTGAAGATCAACATACCATGGAGGAAATTAACCCTAGGTCTGTGAGCTTTGCACAGGGTATGGAAATGACATACTCCATTTTGAACGCTGCCAGAAATAACACTCTGGAACTTTTCAATTTCCAGAAATGGGTAATTGAAAATATTTCCAGTATTCAGAACAAACAGAGAGATTTTGATTATAAGATTCAAAATTTGATTAAGGATACCAATACTGGGAAAGAATATGCAGAGGTGGACACCAGTGAGGCAGATGATGAAATTGAAATGTAGGACTAGTCGAAAAAAGAAATGACTAAGGGAGACTTGAAGCATCTTGAAGATGTGATCAAAATCGTCAAAGATAAGGTTGAGGTTGATAATGAAATTATTATCAACCGGATTACTAAAACTGAGAAGGCCTTGAAGAAATTTATGAAACACAACCTCGAGGTTTTGAAGGTCTTGTCTCAAAATATGAATGCCCTGGTTGATTGTCTGGAGAAGAACCAAAAAAACAAAGAGATGGTGATCATTGACGATGTGCCAACCTCTAGCTCTTCTCCTCAATCCTCTAGACGAAGAACAAGGCAGACTACCAGCGATCTAGAGATGAAGATTAAAGACACCCATCAGAAGTAGGAGAACAAAGACCTGAGAGAAGATGCTAAGGCTATGATGATGCTGGTTAAGGATGCGGAAGAGTCTATAGTTTTTATCTAAAATGTAATACTAGTCTTTGGTTGCCAGTCTCTCGTTGGCTTTTTGCTGTCCTTTTCATTAGCTGTTGGTTTCTCTGCTGGTCTTTTGCAGCTTTTCTTTCTATGTCTTGTTCTCTCTAGTTTCTTTCATGCTTATCTTCTCATTATGTAAGCGGGTTTCGGGTCCCTTAAAACCTAATTTTCCTTAATAAAAAACTTAAATATAATGTTAATATTATTTATAAAAATTTGAAATTCAAAAATAGTATAAAACATGAAACTTAGTTTCTAGAATAAAACAAATAGCTAAATAAAAATATAAATTTTGATATACAATTTGAAAGGTAAAAGTTTAATATAAAAAAGAAAACATTCAATATTAAATCTAAAATATTAATTTAAAGTTTAACAAAATTCTTTAAAATTATGTTTACGATATATAATTTTAAAAAATAGTTTAAAAATATATATAAAAGTTCAACATAAATTTAGTGTATTAATTTAAAGTTTAACAAAATTATTTAAAAATATGTGTACGATATATAATTTTAAAAAATAGTTTAAAAATATATATAAAAGTTCAACATAAATTTAGTGTAATATAAAATTTAATTTAATAAATAAATAAAGACTAAAAATATATATAAAAGTTCAACATAAATTTAGTTTAATATAAATTTTAATTTAATATAAATAAAATAAGTAAGTTTAATATAATTAAAATAAGTAAATTGAATATAATTAAATTTAGTTTAATATAATTAAGTTGGAGTTTTAGTTCAAATCTTAACTATATATTTATAAAATTATAATCTACCATAATCAATGTACAAATAATTAATGGAATGCACTGATTTTTTTTTATATTTATTAAATATAGAGGAAGGAGCATTACATAAAAAAGATCACAGTATTAAATTTATTTTCCATTGTTTAACAAATAATTGAAATAACGTAGCTCATATACAAAAAGCATTTGAAAAAAAAAAATTAATAAAAATGAAATAGAATTATAGAAAGCATTTTTATATCCATAAGACTCTAAGAGGCAAACTAAAACAAACTGGAATTTGAAAAATTATCATTAATATTTATGCTTTGGAAATTTACAATTTTTATGTCTGAAGTCTGAGACTTGAGTCCCTCAAAAACTTAAAAGCCAAAATGAGTGAGCCATTGAGCCTATTAGGTTTTGAGGACATAGGAAAAAAAAACTACTAGGGGCCTAGGGGGGTGGGGCTAGGGCACATGTAGTGGATGTTTACAACTTTGCCCTAAGAATCTGGCCCTCCTTACATGTAGAATTCTTCAGACAACATAAGCTAAGAGAATTCTTCAAGCCACGTGTAGTTTGGAAAGTCATCCAAGAGCAACCATTTCCGGAGGAAGTCCTTGCCAATCTGCTCCCATTTCCTGTGACGTCTCAAGTGCTCCGCATTCAAGTTTAGGAGAAACGGTTGCCTGGCCACTGACACTGTTTGGTCAGGGAGGAGAAGCTTGGATAATTCACTCGCCTAAGGGATCTCCACCCCTACTTCTGCAAGGATGACAACAATAATGTCGTCTCCAAGGAAGCCTTCCTTAAAAACCTTCCTCAACAACATCAACATATCCACCTTGTCTCCTCTGAGGTCCAGAAGAGATGCTAAGAAATGGGATGTAATGTCCCTGTTAACACGGTATCTATTTTTCGTTTCGCAGAAACTCTCTACCCAACACCATCCACACAGCCTCATTGGTGAACGACCCGACCTCCTTGTAGACTGATTGGAGGGTTTGGTCCTTAACGGAGCCCAGAAAGGCCCTCTGGTCCTCTGCAGAAATGCTTCTCAAGTGGATGGGAGTGTCCATCTTGAGAAAACAGATTAACAAATTAAACAACCTAAGCTTGTAAACCAAAACCAGAGGAAGAATTTAAATACCGTGAGCTCTGACGATTTACCTACCAAATGGCAAAGGCTAATTGAAGATGAAAGAAGCAGAGATCGTATATAATTAAAGCTCTTGATTGTAATAATTACTTCTCTAACTGTATTAATTGCTTTAATTTTTTTTAAATCTTTCGTATCTCTGCAAATCTTTCCTATAAATGCACGTGTGCGAAATTGGAAACAACTATAAACCAATACCAAGTTGGCAAGTACCACATTGGAAGTCATGGGGACAGAGTGGACTGCAATAAGTGAATAGATTTATATTAAATGATCAAAATTATCGATCGTGATTCGTGACATTTGATATGTGTCTATTGAATCCAATTCCATTCTGGACACTTTTTGGTGAGCTATGTTTTCTTCAGAAAATTGGGCCAAAATAAAACTTCAGCCATTGATCTACGATCATCGAACGATTTAAAATCATTGATGGATTTTAGGTATGTGTCACCCTTCATGTGTCAAAGAGGCCACACTTATTGATACATCATGCAAAGTCTAGACTCAATGTTATGTACTGATGTGATGTGACGTGCCTTGTCCATTAATGGCAATGAATTCATGAAATCGCCAATAAATTATATATTTATCCATAAATAACAAAATATTCGCCAAAACAAATTCAATAATTTTCAAGCGGTGGATAAAAATCGCCAATACATTTAAATAATTTTTCCTTCGGAGTAAAATTTTTCACCCATACAATTATATATTTGTTCCTTTTAACAAAAAATATTTGCCTCCTACAATATATATTTTCCCCATAGAACAAGGTATAATTCGCCATAAATTTATGGAATTTTCGTACCCTAGAAAAAAATCGCCAATACAAAATAATTTTTTGCCCTATTTTGAAATTTTTTTTCGCCATCCATATGAAAATTTTCCCCTGAAAATAATGTTTGATTTGCCAGGATTTTATATAGTTGCCTGGGGGTTGGTTTCTTAAAGTTATCCCTGGTTACCTCCATGGATGGAGCCATCAAGGAGAGGGACCCTTATCCAATGGTTTTTTAAAAGGGCAATTTCAGTGGCCTCTAACTAGATCATATGGTGATGGTTTTTTGAAATAGGGTAGAATTAAGTGCTCTACACAATTCAGTGTGGATGATTTTAATTTTAAGCTCTAGGTTATTTTAAAAATTACTTTTACCAGATATCTTGCCATGGTTCTCATTTTGGAAACTTTGACGAGGCATTTCATTTGCATACAAACTCTTTTTCTTGTCCAATTTTTTAAAGTGCACATTTTTTTAATATATTTTTTAGTGGTTTAGTTGTTTTTTCTCTCATTAAGTAGAATAATTATATTTTGAACATGTGGTATTTTTTTAAACATTGTAATAATCCATAACATTTATGTTTAGATTTGTAAATGCACTAAAATAAAGTGCATGTCTGATTTGTGTTTCATAAGGAGAATTTTGTATACCATATCATGTTATTTCTTTACACCCACACTACATTATAAAGTGTCATGGGGGTTGCATATGTGCCTTAGTTTTTTTCTTCACACATATTTCAATTCCCTCCATGACAACAAATAATAATAGAGATTATAGGCTCATATTTGTACCTTAATTTTTAAACACCCTTGTTAGTTGATTTTACATTGCATTGGACCTAATGTTGCTACCACATTTCTTTGCATGCATGCGTCATAGTTTAGTTGATCAACTTGGTTATACTAATGCTTCCTTTGATTTAGTAGAGAAACATTATACATTTTCAATTAATTAATATTCACGAGATTCTAGTAGTTTTGCAGAGAACAATGCACATTTAGTAGTGTACTATAGGTCACTCATGTAGTGTTTTTGTGATCCTTAATCATAACATTATCTACATCTTTATTGAACACAATGTTTTTTCTCTGTGCCATCTATTATCTATGGTTGAGTAGTGGACTTAAGGTCAATCATAGTTTTTTCTACCTCTCTAATCCTAATCTACATTCATTAGAGGTTTGTTGATTCCACCAAAATACCATCAATTCATCTTGAATAGAGTTTACAAGTACATGCTTAAGATTTATCTTTTGGTGAAGTTTATTCCTTCACTTTCTCTCTCTTTTTTGGGAGTTTTTTTTTTAATTGAATTTTCTCCCTTTCTCCATTTGTGAGAGGATTTATTATACATGTGTATCTCATGATGCCTAGTTGTTGGGACCAATCATCATAATTATCACTACTAGTCTAAGTTTGGATTATGGAGGGTTGTTAAAGTGCATATTATGATTGCTTATCTATTTAATTATTCTAATTTGATTATGCATAAGATAAGCTTGATGAGATGTTATTTTGAACACGTCACATTGTGAGGAGTATCTTTTGTTACCCATATATGTCATATTCATAGAAATTATATTCTATATTTAGGTTATGTTTCATTTGGTCTCATTTATAGTGACTCACTTGCTGACTCACATACTGGATATGTGATAGGTCTTATACTAATTATTTATTATAAATACTCATCTCATTCTCACATTTATAAATGAGTATTTAGTAATTTTACATGTGAAATATATTATTCTTTCTTTTATCGGTGAATTCTTTTAAACTCGATCTATGGACTAGTGAGGCCACAACTAGGGGACGTCATCCTTGGCATCAATGCATAACAACCTAGGCTTGTGAGCACATAAGCACAATAGGGGCATAAATCCCATTAGCACACCGACCTAATGAGGGTCTGACATAGGCATGAACGTTACAATGGTTCACAACCCATGAGCACACTAGATTAGTGAAGGCACAAGTGACAAGACTATGATCACAGTAGCCTAGTCAGGGTTTGAACCTTGGTGGCAATATCAACAATACCACAAAATAAACATCAAACTGCAGGGTGAATCCATCTATAATATATTATTACTATTTCACATATTTATGTTTTTATTGTTCTTAGTCCCTCACCCTCTTTTTATAATTGGAGTTTCTTCGCCATACACCATTTTATTTTATTTCTTCCTAAGTGGAGGCTAGTGATGCTTACATTATGTGAATTGTTTTCTATCTTCAAACATTCACCATTGGAACATAGGCTACTTACTTATGGGGGTGTATACTATCTCACTCTTTCTCTCTTCTAAAAAGATTATTGATTCTAAATGTGTGCTAGATATAGTCCTTTGAAGGTCATATTAAGTCCTCTTTCCATCACGTTTTTATGCATTATCTCATTTCGAGGTGTTTTCCTATGGATTTATCTCCCTTACTCTATTTATGAGAGATTATTTGTACATAGGTAGCTATATATGTCCTTATAGCTAGACCCATCTATCCTTTCATCATTTCTGTATATCCTTTCCTTCTTAAGTTACACAAGTAAGGGGGTATTAGTGTGAACAAAGTATATTTGCTATCTAGTTTTCCATCTAGGTCCTATTAAACCTAGGAGAATCTTTCAATTATTTAATTTTTGTCTCATACCACCTGATTAAAACATTGAAAGGAATCAAGTGTAATGGTGAAAAATTAATGTTTCCACCACAAGAAGGGAGAAGACCACTAAATTTTGCTTAGGGACCACTACATTAAAGAGGGGTGAAACTAATAGATCTAGCCTCAAATCAACAAGGATAGGGCTGAGAATTCTTATTAGATTCACTGGATTGGGAATTGATTCTCTCTTTTAAGTAGAATTGTGAAAATGCTAAAATTAGGGTAAATATGTCGGAATTGAAGCAATTATGAATGAACATTGAGCTACAGTCATTGGATAGAGCCATGAACTTGGATTTGAGGAATATGTGAGTGTTCAAATTTTCTACTAAAAGGTCACCCTAAAATGTCGAGACCAGAATGCCCATCACTTTGGTCCTCCACACTTTTTGCCATCCAAAGGGGAACTTGTTCATCTCTGTGAATTAAGTTGATCCTGAGAATTGCAGCTTTGCACCTATTCCTATGCATAGTAGAGAAGGGGAAATGGTTGGGAATAGGGGTTTTCCTTAGGTCAAACCCTATTTCTAGAATTAACCATGAAATAGAAATGAAATGTAATTGAATTGATGTAATGGAAATGATAAATCCTTTGAGGGAAATGCTAAATAATGACTAAAACACTAATGATATACCTTTTTGGAGTTTTGTTTGTCTCCACAAGGAATTAGGGTTTCATGTAATCTTCATAAACATAGAACATGAATGTCAACTCAAATACTTGAATCTTGACTTTACTTCTGCTCCAATGCTTGAAAGAAGACTAATTACTTGCTCACTTGAATTTGAATGAATGCTTTATTGGTTGATGGATTTGTTAGGAGTGGGTCATTCTCAAAATGAGAGTGGGATACCTCCTTTTATACATGCTAGTTGAAATTTTTTAAAATTTTTCTGACATGAGTCGACACAGGATTAGGATTCCTACTCAAACAAATGACTGTTAGTAGGCCCCAAAATGGGCTTTGATTGGGAGGACCAAAGCGCTAGCACCCTGGTCTTGACCAGTTAGGGACATAGGAAGTTGGGGTAGAAAGTGTTCATGATGAAATTTTGAAACTTAATGCATGTTGTGAGTAGAATCAAGGCTTCAATTAGGCCTTAGGACACAAACGCTAAGGTGATGGCCCAAATGAGGGCAAAATTGTAAGGGAGTAAAATTTAGGATGCTACAACAAGTTATGCAAAAAAACTTCCTACAGGTCAATCTAAGGAGAGGAGATAGTGCAAGTTTTTAATTCTTTAACAGTTACAGTGAGAAGATACACAACATAAACATAAATAAATTATGCCATAACACATATATACATGGAGAAAACCCATTTGAGAGAAAAACACCACACAACAAAGCACAACCCAATGTTTTAATCTATAAATAGTGACTTGGTTAAAATATACTTGTTGAGTTATACTGTTTTAGGAGTTCATCACCTAACAATCTAGAGCAATATTGGGAACATAACGGTACTTGCGAATCAACCTATTCAAGATCACTTGTCAAGTACCTTATTTATAGAGAAAACAAGCTTTTGGGAGCTTCTAGAGGAAGGAATAAGAAATAAGCATTCAAATCTACATGACACACTTTTCCACACCTTTTACAAGAAAAATGATAGTTTTAGAATATTCACTTACACCCCCTACAATTTTCATAACATTTGAATCTCCCTCCCAATCTTGGATGCCTATAATTGAGTAAAAATAAGATGGCAAATTCTTTTACACATCTTTTAGCTATTATAGAATATGTCATAACTTACAACACTTCCAGTTGTAAGAAAATTTGTCACAATTGACTAAAATAGTGGATTCTCTTACACCTTATCATAACCCATCTTGGGCACCTAAAGCATCCATGAAAAGATACTTCATGACACTTATCATATGTATCATAAAATTACTTTTTAATTTTGGCTCTTACATGCCATAGAATCTACCATTTGTCTTAAGTCATCATAATCTCTTATACATTACACAAGAAGTTGACACATGGATGAAATAATGCCAAATCAAATAGGATTCCTACTTCCTCGTGTAAGGAAAAAATATCCACCTCACCTTCCTGGCAATGGGATGACAAGTCATCACACCAACTCCACAAGATGAAAAATTAGTATTTGCATACAAAATTATACCATAGGTAAACAAATAAATATAATTAATTAAAACAATTCTAGGAAATTGCAAAGGTTGAGACACTTTAAGGCCCAAGAAACACTTGTCATAGTCCTATGTTGTTCTATTATCTCACCTTGTCTATATAATAAAGGTCTCACACCTACTTTATGTATCCTTGATCATTATATCATTTATATTTTCAATCATAATATCATTTTGCATCACTTATCCATATATTAATCTTATTTCCTCTCTCTTATGGAAGGCTAGTCTTTAGTTTTATGAGTGATATTGGGATCTTTAGTCCATCACTGATTATTATAGGTAACATACTGAAGCATATCTCTCTCTACCTCTCTCTCACTCCCTCCTTCCCTATCTACTCTCTAGCTTCCATATCCATCTCTCTCTACTTACATCTCCCTTCATTGCTCCCTCCCTCTTTCTGTTTACCTCTCCCTACCTCCCTACCTCCCTCTCTCTTCCTCTCCCTCTCCCTCCATCTATACACATCTATATCTACCTACTTCTCCCTCCATCTATACATATCTATATCTACCTACTTCTCCCTCCATCTATAAACATCTATATCTACCTACTTCTCCCTCCCTCCCTCCACCTATACCTCTCACTTTAACCAAGGCAAAGAGGGAGGGGGAGGTAGGTAGAGAGAGAGAGAGAGGTAGAGAAAGGGAGAGAGATAGAGAGAGAGGTCTAGATATTAGGTGGGATAGAAAGTGTTCTAGATGATAGGAACCTGTTGATTATTGAAATTGGACTATCTGAAAAATTATAAGATCTTCAAAAACATAAAACTTGTATATTACTCCTAGAGATTCAAAACCATTCTCAAGCATCTTGAAAGTATATACATGAAATATAACTTTTAAAGTACAAGAGGGTAACTGTCCATACATAAATATCACTTATACTTAAATGTATATTTCATTTATATAGAATGAGGGAGAGGTAGAGTATGATCTATATAAGGAGGCAGAGAGAGATGAGAGGAGAAAGAGAAAGAGGCATTTTCTTTGAAACATGAGCATGTTATATAAAACTGACATTATAACACAAGCACATTGTATTATAATGCACTTGCATTATGTCATTTATCATTCAACACTTAACCATGTATAGATATGCTATTTGAAGAAAAACTCAAAACCACTTGGAAATCTAAGACAATCTTGAGGAAAAATAATATTAATTGGAAGTCTACATTATATTTTTTAGAGGAAGAAAAAATATTATTTATAAATATATATATAGGTTATTTTGCAATGCTTTTTTAAATATTAACTTAAAAAAAATGTAACTTGGGTTGGGGAGGGAAAACTTGTTTAGCTGGGACCCTTCCCCTCCCCCTCAAGCCACACCCTCTATACATGTGGCTACATGTCATCACCTATGGGAGGGGGTCATGACCACTTTCCACATGGGAAGTGTGGCTAGGGTAGCCACACCCCCCTCTCAAGTTTATAAGGACAAACCAATAGGTTCTAAATATTCCTTTATATTTATTTGAAAATTGAGAGACTAGATACAATAATATAATGGTTGTAGAACTAACAAATTCGTAATATATTTTTTCTTGTTCTTTGACCTTAAAGATTAGACTAGAAGAAGATATACAAAGATTATCTTGAATTTAAAAAAGTATATATAAATTTTATATCATTGGCTAGAACGAATGTAGATTTGGCATCTACACTAGGTTTTATCCTCTATCTTGGGAATAGATCTAAAACTAGATCAAATATGTAAAAATAAGGAAAACAATGGAAATACCTAGCCTACAACCTTGTCTATGGGATGTTGATAAAAACTCTCACCCACCTTTATTAAACATTGAATGCTTTCCCTACAACCATGTTGATAGAGGAAAAGACTTAGATTTGTATAATCTTACCATTATTTGTACCTATAACTCACAACCACAACTAGAGAAATAAAAGAAATGAAAGAAAACATCTGCAACAAGAAAAAATAAATCTGATTACCAATCTATTAGAATGGAAGGGTGGATAAACCCTCACATAGTTTGGTTAATGACATCCTCTAATCCTACAGTTCCCATTCAAGCAACACAAAGAAGGTGAGAATGAATATCTAGGGCATATATATTAGTTATATAGGTTATTTCTCCATTATAGCCCAATTCAAAATTAAATATTAAATTAAAATTGGTGTTATTAATGCAACATGAAGTTTTTTTAAATATTGTTCTTATTTTAGGTTTGAGTTGAAATATTGAATAGGCTTTATGCAAATTTAAATAAAATTAGTAGATTGAGTTATTTAACCCCACTATATTTATTCATATGTGTTTTATGCAACTAGAAGTAAAAGTAACAATCATCCATCGAGGTATTGTTTCCTCAACTCGCCCCCTCCATACCCCAAGACTCAACTAAAAAAGTAAGACTAAGGCAAGGTGTAGTTGGGTGGTTGGATTGGGTCACTAGGTTATCTCATGATATATAAAAAAAGAAGTAAATATGAATTTATAAGTATGTGATGGATCAGTATATGAAAAATCATTTTTGATGAACACACGATGGTATGGTTAGCATAAATTTACAATCATTACTTGGAATTGATCACAATTAATGTTATTTAGGACCCCAAACTCTTGTAAGGCTTGACCTAGGATCTCCTTATGGATTGGTGATGAAGGGTACTCCCCTTACAAAACCAAACACACAACAATAAAAAAAGAAATAAATAGTTAATGCAAGAAAATAAACACTTGTTGTCTATTATCCCACTGAAATAAAATTACACTAAAAAAATAACATGCTACCACCACATTTCTCATTACAATAATATGCAAGTCAAGCCACAATCTGCACTATTAGAACTATCTCTTGTAATCCTTGTTCATATTATTTATTTGGAATGTATAATTGCCCTAGAATGTACTAGAAAGTGAAATCCCCTACTTTTGGTGTCAAAAGTCTAACAGACAAATTTACAACTTATAAAAACATTTTATTAGATTTTTGGTATTTAAACTTCTAGGAGCCATAACTTTCAAATGATTATCAAATCTTTAATAATCATATATCGTTGGAAATCCCGTGAGGAGATATACAACAATGAAGTGTGCTACTACAACTTTGGTCAATTTTTGAGCCCATCCGAGGCCTGTATGCCCTCAAAATTGCACTTGAAGTTGTATTGAAGATTTTTTCTAGAAAACTTGAAATATTCTTAAATTCCACAAGATATTGGGATGATTCTTTCACCATTGGTTTCATTATACCATTAAGGAGGTCTGTGCCAGGTTTCATGCAAAATTGTCAAATTACTAAAAATAGTAACCCTGCTAAAAATAACCATTATTGAAAAATTAAACAATATTTTTGGGCGATGCAAGGTTGCTCTTACAACCTGGATGCTCTTGCATCAATTGGGGAAGCTCTAAGAATTTCTAAGATGGATATTTGAGCTGACATTTAAATTCTGAGGTGATCAATGAGATTATAGTAGATAGATAGTTGAGAAGATGGCGAGACCCCTTAGATAGTTATCTAACTATGACAAGTTGTAGCAACACAAACATGAATGTTAATGATTATATTTGTAATTTATGATTAATTTTTCTCAACTCATCCGAAAACTTAGTAATAGAATGTTGTGGCATTGTGAATGGTATTAGTGGAATTGCAAGATGCATCCTTGTTGATGCAGAGGGTTTTTCTTGGCTATGGTTAGGGAATGTATCCTTATACAAGCAGGTTGATTATTTAGTGAGATTTATGGGTGGCCTTTAACTCGGATCTCATCACAATCAAATAGATCTTGACTATAATTATTAAGCTTCATGTGCTTGGACATAGTGTGGCCCTTAACATAATGCTATTCACAATATTTGTTATATTTATACAATGTGAGTTAAGGTTGATGTTTGTCAAAAGGTCTCATTATAGGAAATTAAACAATGTTAGTTTGAACTAGTTTTTGGAACACCATTTCCATGGGTTCCGCTAGTGGAGTGCACTTGTATTTATGTTTATTATTTTTCTTACATTGTTCTTGAGGGATCGACACATTATTTTGTGTTTGGATAGATATTAAGGGTGTTGGTGCTTGTATGTTTTGGACATATTTTGAATTTGTTATGCCATCATTTGTTTTATTTTAGATGTAGCAAAAAAGCGAGTCTTGTCATTGGATTGGTTATTATTGGCATATTTATTGTTATTATAAATTTTAACCAATTCTTTTGTGATAAGGGATTTTTCAATGGTTACCCCCTTTTCTATTATCACATCAAGTACATTGAAGTTGCAAGTGGAAACCCGTTTCCTGATTAAGATTTTGAAAACAATATTGTAACATTATTTTTTATGGATAGGCCATGGGAATCTACTTGCAAGGTTTCTCCAACATTGTAGGAAGGCTACAAAGCTTTCACCATTCTGTGTTTCACATGTTGACCAAGCATGGTAATTTCACATTCAACATTCTATTCAAGAAATGTGCAAAAGAAATCTTAATTAAGTCTTTAAAGGATTGCATAGAGCCTTGTGGTAAATGGATAACCATTCTAAGGATTGGCCTTCTAAAATTCATGGAAAATGTTTCATAAGATATAGATCACTACAGGCAGTTGACTTCTTGATAAATTGTGTAAAGTTTCCTTAAATACTCATGGGTATCTCCCTTTCCCTTATATTTATCAAATTTAGGAATTTCAAATTGTTGTGGGAAAGGGACCATGGGTATAGATCTGTTAAAAGGTTAGGGACAAATATCCTCAATTTTATAAGTGCTCTTTTGATTTTGAGTTAGTAATTGTAATCCTCTGATTATTTATTTCATTTTATTCCATTCTTGAGTGAAAGACTCTCCTAGATTGGGGTTTATGGGTGGATAAAGTTGTGTTGGTGATTGGTGGTGACGAGTAGATAACATGATAGGGGTTGGTTTGTTGTTGGTGAATATGTGGGATCTGGTGCAGCTAAAATAAAGATTTCTACAAAAAGCCTCCACAAAGCCAAAAACCAAGATTTCTAGTTTTACAGACAGAGAGAGACTTAGTAATTAAATTTGTAAAATTTGAACCAAAGAAATACTTAGTGATGGACATTGTAAAATTTGAACCAACAATCTAACTGAATCGATGCAAATATTATGAAAAAGGAGCCAATTAAATTGAGCATAATGCCAAAGTCAAAAAAGAAACTGAATACACAAGAGTGCAAAGCGAATTGATGTTTTGCATTAAGGAAATGGGATAAATATAAAGGAGATATGAACGAATTGATTTCCAAGTTTTGGAGGGAAAGGTTTGTTTAAATTTCTCATCAAATTGGAGGTAGTTAGAGGTTAGTTTCTTCTTAACTCCAACTTGTATAAATAAATCCACCTAAGAAAGATTAACAATTTGTGTGGGTAAATAAATATGTGAGATAAAAATCCCATACTAACTAGTCTAAATCAAATGGATGATCTAAAATCCTCTATTTTGTTGGTGGGATGAATTTGGCTAGCAAACTGCCAAGAAGGCTAACTAGACCTCTAAACAATCCATTGTATTCAATGACTCACTCTATCTCTACTCCATTGAACACATGTGGGTCTAGTTGAGAGAAAAGCAATCTATTATAAAATATGAGTTTTGTTTTCCATAGATAAAATTTTCTAAATGAAACACTGCGTATAATTTTTTTGATCAAGTGGATGGGAAGAAAAAATAATGTCCAAACTATAAATGACTAATCAAACTATAATTAGAATTGAATTAATTAATCCCTTCCATGCACCACTACCCCTCTCGCTCTCTCTAATTTCTCACAAACTCTTATAGGATACTACAAAATGTTTAAAACAACATTTTCATATGATCAATTTCTTAAAAAAAAACCTTATACCATATATCTTTAAATTCCTTTTAATTAATAATAAAGAAGATGAAATGGACATCCAAAATGCTAGATAGATATTACAGTTAGATTGAACTTAGAGGTCCCGGGAATGCGATATTTCCTCGTTACACAAGACATACCAATTGACAAAAGATTGGACTGATATTCTCCTCTTTTTCTTCTAGTTGTCCGCCTCGTAGCAACTTGAAACAGGGGACTATATTCAAACAGTCCGCTGCTATCTACGAGGTTTGTGAGCCGTACAAATCATCAATGGCCACCATACGCCCATACCCAGCTGCATTTTCACTCCCCATTTACAATTTGTCAAGGGGCAAGCATTCTGCAATCATATGCCAATCAATAACAGATACAGCTTTACTCCAGACACCCAAAACTTCTCATTCAAATTTGAAAACATCATTGCCAAGAAGAGATTTGACATTTAAGTTGTTGGGCTCCTTTGCATTATCAAGCTTGGTCTTTCCACTGGTGGATTCTTCTTCTCCTGCATATGGGTTTCTGGAGGCTGATAATGATGAGGAGCTGCTGGAGAAAGTTAAGGCTGACAGGAAGAAGAGACTCCAAAAACGAGATGAAACTAATAAATTGAAGAGCAAGGCAGGTCAGTTGTTCGTTAATCTCTTATTTGTTGTCTTAATTAGCCAGTGTTTTTATTAAAAAATTCACTAATTTTATTGATAAGGATGGTATGTTTAAAGTTTTGGAGGCTTGTTTCTGCCGGAGGTCAACCTACATGAATTTGACAGATTGGATCTTCTACACATGACTGTTTAACAAAAGAAAGCTTAAAATTAAAATGTATGGTTATTCAAATTGGATGACAAAAATACTCCACATATTTCCAATAAAAAAACTGAAAAAAGAAGATCATTGGCTCGTAAATGTTGGTCTAAAGCAATTTCAGAGGCTATCACTGGTCGAGAATGCTTGTACGGACAAGTTAAGAAACAAAAATAATTGTAACCCATTTCCACTTTTGCACCAACGGATAAGAATATTGTGACCCAGCCATTGAATGTGGAAGACAGAGCTGAAAGGATTCAGCTTCATCCATAATCAACTCTTGTGTCACATTCTCAGGGCACTAAAGCGACCTGCATGATTCCACAAAAGTTTGGCACACATAACAAAGTGGAACCCTGGTACCTAGAGATATGCATTATTTTCCCTCAACCCAGATGCCTTTAACAAATGTACAAAGAGCAAAAAACAAAGTGGACCAGAACCCTGACATCTCTCATGTTCATTATATATTCACCATTACCAATAGAATCAGCATCAGATCAGAGACTGAAAGCTATTCCTCAATACTATACTATCAGTTTTCTCCAATCATATGGACAAGATGTTCTATGCATTTGCTGTTCTGTTCTTCCTAGCCCTAGAAATGGGTTTTAAATCAGCAACAGAAGGTAATATTAATCTCTTATAGTTACATTACTCTAAGCTTCAAAATTGTTGATTGAAGGGAATGAGTTGTAGACCTGTATAAATCATATTTCTGGATTGTGTTATGGAACAGGAGTGGAGTTTGATTACAGTGGTGCAAGGGGACCTTCTCACTGGGGGGATCTGAAGGAAGAGTGGAAGACCTGTGGTCATGGAAGACATCAATCTCCGATTGATATAGTGGAGAGAAATGTAGAGATATATCCCAATCTGGGACAGTTACACAAGAGCTACAAGGCAGCCAATGCATCCCTCAAGAACAGAGGCCATGACATCATGGTAATACCATTGATTTTAGATCTGCTTTTATATACTTGAAATTATTATAAATTACTAATCTGTATTTGGAGATAGACTTTTACATTTGGGAAATAGTAAATAGTACTTTAGTGCAGGTGAGATGGGCAGAAGGTGCAGGCACCATACATGTAGATGGAACTAACTTTACTCTATTACAATGTCACTGGCATTCTCCGGCTGAGCACACCATCCATGGCAGAAGGTGATCATATAGCAGAGATCACTTCTTAATGTCTTGTCTAGGCTAAAATGGTTTTTGGCACATTTTGAAATATGTTTTAGCTGTTTGGAAAACATTTTTAAATTTAAAAAGGTAAGGTAGCTTTTAAATGGTCAAGTTGGGGCGAGACTCTTTTATAAATTTTTTAGAAGGGGTTTAAGTAGAGATATTTTTTAAGTGCGTTATGATATTAATATCACAATTTAACTGTATAGTTTTTGAGTCAATCTCACTGCTTCATATTTCATGAGTAAAGATATACACAAACACATCTTTCATAAGAATGAATAGTCCACTTAACACTTATTGCATATAGGTAATGTTCATAGGGGTGAACATCAGGACTTCCCAGTCACCTTCCCAAAGCTACTCTGACTCAAGCACGTCTCTGTTTATGGAGTCTATATTGCAAATCAGGCAGCAACTATTTGTAAAAGAAGACATCCAATAACATGTAGAATGGAGAAGTTAAATGGAACTGTGTTTGATCCCATTTCATTTAAGTTGTTTGATTCTTAGGTGGGTCTCCATACCCCTTACAGAAAGTGGTTTTGTTCTGAGTTGGTTCTTAAATTTGAGAAAAGTAAATTTACTCTTAGAATTTATTCCAAATTATGTCATTCAATGGGGTGAATTCAATAGAGAGCTGACTGTATTCTTATCATACAAAATCTGTACATTATTTTGTTTTGAGCTATCTTGGGATTCAAGCTCTGTGTTACAGGTATCCTTTGGAAATACATCTGGTGCACCAGACAGATGATAACAGAACAGTGGTTATTGGAATTTTATACGAATATGGAAGGCAAGATCCCTTCCTTTCTGAGGTACTTCAATCCTTCGGTCTTTATTCAGATTATTATATTTGTTTTGGAATATCTTTAAATCAATAGCGATCTGCTATTGTGTGCAGTTGATGGATCAAATCTCAGCTCTTAGTCACCACATGGAAGCAGGAGCAGAGGAGACACTGGGAATCATTGATCCCAAACATATAAAGCTGGGGAGCAGAAAATACTACAGATACACAGGCTCTCTAACAACTCCTCCATGTACTGAAGGAGTCATCTGGATCATTGTAGATAAGGTAAGGGTTGAAGAGTTATTATGAATGAACAAATGTCTGGCTGACTTGTTATGAGCTAACAAAGTTGAAAGTGATGCAGGTGAGGACTGTATCGAGGGATCAAGTAAGAAAATTAGCAATGGCGGTGCACGATGTAGGTCCTTCTGCCACCATGCCTTCTGCTTCAATTGTAGTTTACAGAGTAAAGATAGCTGTGTCTTTAGAGGACTTGACTATGTAAAAAGATATTCTGTTCAATTTATTAATGATAATGGTGATGTAATTTGACAGGGTTTAGGAAAGAACTCAAGACCAACCCAACTGGAAAATGGACGAGTTGTGGAATTGTATACCCCACGGCACGGCATTTCAAAACATATATGAGCTTACCCTTGCAATTGTTGGGGGCTTGTGCTCTTTTGTGTCTCTTCTTACAAATACAAGATTAATATTGTGATTAACTTTGTTTCTCAAATTTCAGAGTCACATGTTAGCTGGACAAAAATGTTTCAATGTTTAACTCTCTATATTATATGATATTTATCTCAATTTTTTTTTTTGGAAGGCTGTAAATGTCTTTTAGTCAAGTTAAAATAGAGTTGTGATAATAATATAATAGAATTTAAAAATTTGAAAATAAATTAAAATAAATTATTTAGTTGGTTTTGATAGTTTATAGATAGTTGACTATCATTTTGATGTAATTTCTGAATTATAATTTAGAATGGCGATTTTGAAAATGTGTTGGAAGTAGAATGACAAAATTTGAATTGAGTCACTCTCGTAATTTAACTAGAATAGATCAACAAGAGAGGAAACAAATTAAATGAGATGTATGAGTTCAGAAAAGAACTTTTTCACGTAGAATTAAACATGCACCTACAATAATGAATTGGTAAAAAAATGATAGTTGGAATTCACTCACCTCAATCTTTCACATTCAAATTTAGTAAAGGGCAGGGACAAATATCCTCAAATTTATAAGCTCTCTTTTGAGTTTGAGTCACTAATTGTAATCCTTTGATCATTTATTTCATTTTGTCCCATTCTTGAGCGAAAGAGTCTCCTAGATTGGGGTTTAGGGGTGGACAGGTTGTGTTGGTGATTGATGTTAATGAGCAGATATCATGATAGGAGTTGGTTTGTTGTTGGTAAATATGTGGGATTTGGTGCTATTTCAATGTGGAAAAGTATGTTGATGTGCTACGAATATATGACTTTAGAGGTTGATGAGATAGATATGATGTGGTTGATGAAATAGAAGTTTGAGGAATATATGATTGGATTCTTGTAGATCAAGGTAGAGTGGCCTACAAAACTAATTCAAATTAGATTCCCTCCAAATGATCCTAGATTGACTTCACATAGGCTTCATATAGACACAAAATGACCTTACTAGTGCAAGGAAAAAGTCGAACACTTCCACGATGCCACAAAAAGCCTCCATGAAGCCAATAATGAAGATTTCTACTTTCACACTTATAGAGACACTCAATAATTGAAATTGTAAAATTTGAACCAAAGAAACACTTAGTGTTGGAAATTGTAAAATTTGAACCAAAAATCTAACTTAGCACTAATACCATGAAAATGGATCCAAGAAAATTGAGTAGAATGCTAGTATCAAAATAGAAACCAAATGCACAAGAGGCCAACCAAATTGATGTCTTGCTTTAAGGAAATTGGATAAATGTATAGGAGAAATGAACAAACTGATTTCTAAGTTTTGGAGGGAAAGGTTTGTTCAAATTTGTCAACAAATTGGAAGTAATTAAGAGTTAGTTTTTACTTAACTCCAACTATAAAAGTAAATCTACATAAGAGAGGTTAACAATTTGTGTAAGTAAATAAATATGTGAAGTAAAAATCACATACTATCAAGTCAAAGGATGGTCTAAAATCCCCTTTCTTATTGGTTGGATGAATCTGGCCGCTAGTAAACTGCCAAGAAGGCTAGCTAGACCTCTAAGCAACTCATTGTACTCAACTTCTCACTCTATCTCTAGTCCATTGAACACATGTGGGTCTAGTTGAGCGAAAAGCAATCTATTATAAAATATGGGTTCTTTTTTGTTGTGGATAGATTTTTCTAAATGAAACATTGCCCTATATTTTTTTGGTCAAGTAGGGGAGAGGAAGTAGAATGTGTGCGGGGTCCAATATGTGCGATAGTATTGGACTGGTTAGGGGCTCATAAGTGTGAGCTTGATCACCCAATACGTGTCAAAATGCACCCCAAAATATATACAATTATAAATCAATCAACCACATGATATAAATTTAACACATTTTACTTAAAAAGTGTTTCGTATATATATATATATATATACAAGGAAAATATTAGATGCTTTTAGAACATGCCACCGAACATAGCAACTTACATAACATCACTATAATGCCACCTACGCACCCATGGACTCAAAAGTGGCCCATCAAAGGTCACCTAAACAGACGTTTGTGTCCACATGTGCATCATAACACGAACTTCCTTAACACATTACTGCACCCTCTGTCCCATCTATCCAACTCAAACAAGCATGTAGTGGCCACTTCATTGCACACATATTGGCTATGTCACTAGCACTCCCACCTACATCCACCACAAGAAATGCTTAAGGCCATCAATTTCCATACAAAATCAATCAACCTAGACCTAAATGGCGAAAACAAATTGGCTCTGTAAATTGAACAGAGATTCAAAATTCAAATTCGACATAGTACAAACATTAAAGAGGGCACAACAACAAATACATGTATATATACAAATAGACATGAAATCATCTTATTGGAGTCACAAAAAAGATACAACAAGCATCAAAGAGGACCAAGAAGACAAATCACATTGAAGAGGAGCAAGAAGACAAAGGAGCAAGCATACACATTTTTTTTCCAGGTATTAATCTTCTTCACAGTCCATGTTTTTTGTCATTTACCTACGGTAATGAGGATATAATAAATCATTTGTTCCATTTAGTTTCATACAATCGTCACTATATACATATACTTGTATGTTTTAAATAAAAACTATTACATACCTTACCAAAAAACTTAAAGGAACCATCGCTAGATGCCCACACATAGTCAATTCTTGCGGACCCCCATGGGTCCATTAAACCAGAAGTTTGCCAGCTCTAATTTTGGATTTGGTGCCCACTTCTCATCACCATCTTCCCCACCCACACCTTCCACTACCTTTGTACCATGCCCATGAGGGCCCAATTATTTCTCGTGAAGATACTGTTCCAATAATATCCACCCCATGGTCGCTTCCACCCTCCTCGACTCCCGGTCCTCCCCAATTCTCCATCTAATAAAGGGGAAGAGGATACTAACTCCACCCTCCTCATCCCCATCCTCAAAGATCAAATCCAATACTTAGGACGACCTTGTCGGGAAAAGGTTGGAGGTCATTAATGCATTCCTCCCCCACACATGCATTCAACATGCACTCTATCTTGTCCTTCTTCCCAATCTCCAATCCCCACATTGCCACCATGCTAACAATATCCACATTTGTGCGATACTCAAGTACATGGTGTTTCCATGAAGCATTCCCCAAGAAACACCTTCAATGCAGTGAGAAATTCATCATCCTGATACTTGAAGATATATTTCAACCTCTTGTACGATATTTTATCAACAAAAGGCAGTTGCTGCTTCATTGTGTAAAAGGTGAAAGTGGCTTCCATGCTTTCCTACAACTTCCCAAAGCCACCCGTCCCCTACACAAAATTTAGAACAAACTATATTCTCCAGGCAGTACCTTCTTCACCCCTATAAATACTACCATCTTATAAATGAATGGTGACTTAAATGCTTTGGAAAATTGACAATGACCCAAATCTCTCTAGTATCTTCACGTGCAATTAATGCACACTTCCCATTTGAAAATTGCAACCGCCACCTCATCCCATAAGTGGATGCCATTAATTGTTAAATGCATGGGATCAAATGACAAAAGGACTGCTAATTATTCAGATGAATGGGATTTTTATTCCCTCCATCGATATCCCTTATTTATGAAGCAATTAATAGTCCCTTTTCAATTCCCATGCGTTAACAATTAATGGCCTACTTTTTTCACATCCCATTTATCTATTCCCTAATTTGACAGTATATATATGGCTAGATTACACACACACACATGTATATATAGAATGATAATATGATGAAACTACAAAGATTCGGTCAACTACTAAGAGTGGGGTGAATCAGTAGATAGAAAATAAACTAAACTTTCACCAAACAAACTTTCAACTCATAAAGTATACCGGTTTAGACACTTAGACAAATCTGCAACTGCACTGTTAAACTTTACCGGTTGTCCTAATACCTAGTGACATAATGCAACATATATTGAAACTTAATTGCCATTTGACAAAACCTTAAACCACTTCACTAATACCAGTAAAAACATGTTTTAGATCATTTCTGGTCATTCAAATATATCTATGCAGATTTACCAGTCATTCAAATCAACCATATCAAAAACACATCCACAAAATCTTTCACCACTTGACACAATGATTTTTCACGTGGAAATCCAAATTAGAAAAACCACGGTGGGGATGAATACCCACAAGTATTTTGAACTCTTCTGAAGTTCGCCTTGTTAGGAGCCATGCCTTGTTAGAAGCTTATACAATAATGTCATGTTAGGAATAGATTCGGTTAAGGACCACCCGATTAAGGGATTGACTACAAATACCTTGTTAAAGGCAATACCCTGCTAAAGGTGACCTTGGTGGAGGATTTCGAATCCAAGCTAATGGATCACCTGGTTAGAGGATTTCAACAACAAGCCTATTAAAGCTCACCTGGTTAAGGGATTTAACTATTGTAATGGTTAGAGAACAACATGTTCTTGATTGATTTGGAAATAACACTTCCTTGCTTAATCAGATCCTTTATTGCTCCTATCTGTCTTCACAACATTTTGCAGACACACCTTCTGGTTCGGCAACAATCACTTCCACAGTTAACCAAATTGCCAACACTTCATTGAAACAAATCATCGACCTTCTAAACAAATACATTAGGTCAGTAACATAACACAAACCCTACAAATCTCATAGAGATTACAAACATATTGGTTCAATCTTGATTGTTAGATTACATGCAATCAACATTACATTCTTCTAGGCATCTACAACCTCTCCTGGATCACCACACTTTGAATCTGTAACTCATCACGTGTTTTTCACTTCATACTATGCATTTGATCATTCCCAAGATAAACAGTTATCTCTTATGTGCCACATCCATGTCAAAACCCATCACATGCAACATGCTTACGTGGCATTTTCATCACTGATCATCATTTAGTCATAGATCATCACAACAACTTCGTCGGTTACGGTTGTGCATCTCAACTGGTTAGGGTTACCAATTGATCTTCACTACATCAACACCGGATGTTTTACTGCATCATTACCGATAGCAATACTTGCTTCATTACCGGTTGCAATTGACATCAATGACAACACTATAATTCTCCAATGCAATCTTCATGCGATGCCAACATAGAATTACATATAACATATATAGCCTTAAAATATTAAATTGGATCCCTAAAATAGTGAAACTTAAACCCTTCAACAAGGAAATTGAAACCTTTCAACCCTTACTTTTTAACAATGAATCAAACAACGAATCAAATAATGAATCAAATGGTGAATCAAAATACACTTATATGTACACCTATACATGTGTATATATGTATGTATATACAGAATTAAGGGTAATGTATTGGATTTGTAAAAGTGAAAAATGAAACCCTTCAGCAAGGAAATTGAGACCCTTTGGACCAATTCAAATAGTGAATCAAAAGACACTTTATTTTGTATATACAAATATGAAAATGAATATATATAAAAATTGTAAATATGTGCATATACATATATGTACATATTTTTTACATACATATATGTACATATTTGTATATACATATATGTATGTAAATACATAATTTCATATTATATAGCATTTTATTTCAGATTTTATACTCTTACTGTTTCACTTCCTCTATATATATCCTCATTATCCTTTCATTGTCATCCTCATGCTTATTGTCATGTCCCCATTTATAAATCACCACTAATTTCTCTACTATAAAGTAATGTTTTTAGGTCACACGATATATTTTTAATCTAAACCATGATGCATATGACTATGGACAATTGAGAATGATACATTCTAGACAACAAACATGGACATAGCTGAGTGTGGATATGTGAAAAGAGATTAACACTATCAGATTGTTACAAAATATGAAAATGATAGGGAAAACTATTTGAAGGCCCATCACACACTAACAAGTCAAGGTATACTAGAAACCCTCCATCAAAATGATGCAGATGATGAAATCCTAACATATCTCCATGAATCTTCTCCCTTGTCCCATACACCATCGATTTCTTCCACAAAATGGCTAGTTCACATCACATTTCCATGCATTCGAGCACAACAAGAATGGATTGCTAAGCATTCTCATATTGTTGACCAACTCTTTGTCTGTCCATACCCCTGTGATGATCTTCTCTTTCCCATAAGATCTTGTTTCTATTCAAAATTATTCAAGGTCATTATTGAATCATGGCAAACCAACTATCTAAATAGATTTTTCTTAGAAAAATATAGTGCAGAAGTTCGACAAAGCTTTGAAAAATCTGTCTATAGCGTCAAAAAATTGCGACCTTGCAATTTTTCACCACATTTGGGTCTTCACATTGGCGAAACGAATCCCTAAGCATGATTGGAGAACTGAGACATGCTAACATTGCCCGAAACCTACATTTCCTCACATCCTTCACTTTCCTTTGTTGTTTCTTGTCCTGAATTAGGGTAGGACAATGGCATGGTGCCCCTGCCCTTGCCCTATTTTGGGCCCCCTTTGCATTAATCCTGCATTGGACTTGTCAAATGGAAAGAGGGGAAAGTTTCCCTATGTTGGCCTAAGACGAAAAATCAGTCAAATAACCCTAATTGATGAATATATAAGATGCATTCTTCTCTCCTATTTGCATAAGATAAGTTCATGAAGTTCAATTGCGATCCTAAGCAAAATTGTATTCAAGCATTCGAACATTCAAGCATTCAAGTGTCCATTCAAGCATCCATTGAGCATCTCAAGTCTCCTTTCAAGGCTAGGTGTTGCATTCAAGTCAAGGATTCAACCATTCAAGTGGAGATCTCTTCTGACATTCAATTCTACATATCCTTTCAAACAACTCTATCAACATTTCAATTGCATCCTCTCTTGAGGTGAATTCTACTTAAGTCATTTACTTCCATTTACTTGCAAGTGTTTTTCATCATTTGGTTAATTCTAAAACTAGGGTTTGACCTAAAGGCAAACCCCCAATCTTGACAACATTTCCTCTCTTTTCTGTGTAGGTTCTAGGTGGGCAATTGTATTTGCAGATTTGGATTCTATTTTCAGAGACGAAAAAACCCTTTTCGACACGTCAATTTTTTGGAGGACCGAGTACACTTTCAAAATGGTCTCGACAAATTTCGCTCAAATTTGCAGGGGATCTTCATTACGGCCTTTTACTTCTAATTCCAAGTGCACATCTTCATCCCACATTTCTATCTCAAGTTATAATGATTTCTTTGTCGCTTTTACACTTAATCTTAAATCGCATAATACAACATATCTATTCTAAAAGAGGGGTTAATATCACTTTCCAAATTCATTGTCAATTCATTTAGCATTCAATCTCCTTCCATTGAGATTGGATCTAGTGAATTTCCCCCACCCCCCTCTTTTAAATGTAATGTGTGTGAGAGGTTGAGGAGAATCTTTTGTGAAACTTTCACTCCTCTTGAGGAGAGAAAATCTTTCCTCTTGATTTCTTCATCACCCCCTTTTTCACCATTACATTTTGGTGAACCTGACACCTTACATGCTTGCTATTTCACATTATTGCATATTTTTCATTTACAAGTTTAATTTTCTTGCAAATTTACAAAACTTGGTGGTCAAAACCCTAGTTTTCAAAAATTGAAATTGAACTTGTATCTTGTAAAAAATTGCTATCTATTGTTTTAGATCTGAAAATTACATTGCTTGTAAAATTCAATTTCTTCATTGTCTTGTTCAAATTGCAAATAAAATTTACAAAATTAAGTGATTAATTGTCAAAACCCTAATTTTCAAAAATCAACTTGAACTTGTGCAAAAATTGAATTCACATTTAATTTTTCAGGTTTGGAACTATTTTAAGATTTGTCCTCTTGTCTAAAATTCAAAATTTCAATTTCCCACCTTTTTCCAAAATTCAAAATTGAAAAATTCAATGGTTAGGTGTTGAAACCCTAATTTTCAAATTTACTTGGATTTTGTGTAAATTTCAATCAATTCCAATCAATTTAAGTTTTCTAAATATTATTCAAGTTGGCCCTATTCATTAGGTTTGACCTTTTTCAAATTTACCATTCAATTTCTTATCTTTTTCAAAACCCTAATAGGGTCCCATTTTCACATTCAAACCTTAATTTCGCCTATCCAAAATTCGTAAAATCAACCAATTTTTTGGGGTTAGCTTTAAAATCATCATAACTTTCATCGCTGAAAATTTCTGAAAAAGTTGTGCTGACCAATTACACTTTCAACTTGGTCCTTGACTTTTTTTCCCGAAATTTCGGGAGACTGTTATGACTATATTTAATTGCTTAAATCCCAAAAATTGGTTGATTTTGAATTTTGATCCCTCTAAAATAAAAAATACTTCCCAATTTCAACATCACAACTTTCAAGAATTTTTTTGAAATTAAGTGGTTAATTATAATTTGCCCTGATTTTAAAAATTCAAATTTTGACAATTTTAATTTTGAAATTAAGTGGTATTCGATTGGCCCTAATTTTAAAATGTCAATTTCTTAACCTATTTTGGAAATTCTATCATTTTTGCTTTCAACAAAGTTAAAATTGTATAATCTTAATTCTCTTGAATTTTGCATTATTCAATTTTGCAAACTTTGTTCCCATAATTCAAAATTCAAATTCGAAATTAAAAAACTTCTCTCTAGTGCATGAGTTTTACCACTATTAGTCCTACCTATACTATCCCCATTAGACAAAGCATTAGAATTAAGGCTTCCCAAGGTTTAATTACCGAGAAGATGAAGCCTAATTTGGGTGACTTCTTCAATGAGGATAATGCTAATTCTTCCCATCCTAATAACATCCCTATTTACCCAATTGATGATTCCAATGATGAAGAAGAATCTTTGACTAAAGTATCCATAGACCAAATTTCAAAATTGGATAATCGATTTGACAAATTTCAACAATGGATGTCCCAATAATACCCTAATAGTGAAGCTCTTCCATTAATTGAAGGTCTGAAGCGCATGATTCAAAGTGATAAGAATAGAATTGATATATTGAGTGGCATTGCTCATATTATTGATTCTAATGTCATGCCTATAAAGAGTTGTACTGAGAACTTAGGTTATCATAACCTTCTACACAAATCAATCATTCTATTCCTTTGACCACTTCAATGGCTAACATTCCTACTTTCACTTCAAACATCATGGCTACATCAACTCAAAATGTCATACCTACAACCATTAGTCATGGGGGCAATCCCTACTCTTCAATCAATCCTCCATCCTTACTTATGCCTTCAATAAGTATTCCTCTTGTCTCTCACCCAATCAATGTGACACAAGGGGCAATTCATCTTATCATTCTATCCCTCCTTTCAGTGTCCCATTTCCTACTCAATCATCACCTATGCCTAATTACCATAGTGTTCCACCACCTTATTCTCAATCAATGCCTTCTTTCAACAACATCACACCCCCTTCTCAATCAAACATGTCTAACATAAATTATTCAATCGAAACAACCATTAATAACCTCGCTCAAATTGTTTCATTGCAACAAAAATTGCCTCCATGAGTCAATCCAAGTTTAGTGTGCCCACATTTGACATTGCGAGCCCGCTTTCTCTTGATATTGTTAGAGTTGTCCCTCCTAAACCTGTTGAAGTACCTCAATTGGAACTCTATAATGGAAAAGGTGATCCTTTAACATATATCAAAACATTCCAAACTTTGTGTACTAACTTTTCTTATGATCAAAGATTGCTTGCCAAATTGTTTACTAGAACATTGAGAGATAAGGCTTTACAATGGTATTGCTGTTCGCCTTCCTATTCTATTACTTATTTCCAATAATTAGCAAATTATTTCATTCAACAATTTCAAAACAACATAGGCCCTAAAATCACTTTGACTGATTTAATGCATTGTAAACAAGGTGTTAAAGAAAAAGTGACTGATTTTATTGGTAGATATAAGCATTTGTGTTCTCAAATTTCTTTTCCAGTACTTGATAATGATATTCAAAGAATTTTCATTTCTAATTTGCAAAAAGATATTAGAGAAAAACTTCTCCTTTCTAAGTTTACTTCCTTTCCGTAGTTGTGCACAACACTTCACAATTATCAACTAATTGTGAGTCAACTAGAGTAATCCACTCCTATGGCTCCGAGTGATAAGGGTGATAGTGCTCAACAACTATTTGCGAAGTTCAAACCAAGTAAAGGCTTCATCAAATTTAATGACAACATCAACAACAACAATGTGAATGCTACAATAGGTGTGCCTCCTATTTCTAAATTTTTCAAAAGAGAAAGACAATTTACTCCTTTGAATGAATTTTTACATAGCATTATGTCTCAGTTGTTACAAAGAAATATTATCAAACTTCCTCCAATAATACCCATTGACTATTCTAAGGCAGCCTCACCTTACTTTGATAATAATTCTTTTTGTCAATTTCATTGTCAACCTCATCATGATACCGAGAAATGTTTTGCATTAAAAAGCAAGATTCAAGATTTGATTGATAATAATAATATATCCGTGGCAGGTGTGAATGATAAGGGAAACAAATCAGTAGCTCCTCCTAATCAAAATCTTAATATTTTTACTGATCCTTTACCTTCTCATACCTCTAACGTGATTGAGACTGAACATACCTCTTTCTCTCCTTGTGATGTGACTACCATGGTTCAAAATTTGGTGAATATAGTAGAGAAACAAGGAAAACCTAAGTATCTATGTATCACATTTGACCCTAGTGAGACCATTAGAGCACTTGATGGGCCTTTATACATAGTTGCAAAGATTCAAGACATGTCTTGTCGTGCTGTGCTTATCGATCCCTCTTGTATGGTTAATGTCATCACCGAGGAGTATCTTTTCACTTTACGTTTGCATAAACCAATCTATGATGATACTAAAGTGGTCGTTAAGTTATTTGATGGATTTTCTTGTCCTACCATTTGTTCTATCACACTTCCTATTGAGGTTCACACTAAATCTATGGATGTCAACTTTGTTATCATTCCTTCCTCTGAGCAATTCCATGTGAAGTTGGGCTATCCTTGGCTATCTTCCATGAAGGCTATTGCTTCTTCAATTCATAAGTGTTTGAAATTTCCCCACAATGGAGAAATCATAACTGTCAACCATAGCTTATTTCGACTAGCCGAAAGAAGCCCTAGTGTTCCTATTGATTTCTCTTGGCCTAAGCAATTTCAATCTCTTCCATCAAGAAGTGATGCTCTTTCAATCTTATAAAAAATGGAAGAAAGATATGATCCTATCCTTGAGCCAACCGAGAACTCCAAAAATTGATATTTCCATCCTTCTTGAAGATGAAGTTCTTTCCTTGACGGATAGAACTAATCTTCCTCCTAAGGAAGATTCCCAACCTATTCCTATGGATGAAACTTTGACTTCTTCTAAGAAGAAAAACAATATTCCTCTTAAGGTTAGGCTTGTACCTCCTCCTTATGATGGACTTGGTCTCCTTCCTACACCAAACATTCCTCCTTTATATGGTGTAGTTCTACCTTCTTTCTCTTATAGAGAGAAGAGATCGACCTCTCCTATTGTTCAACCTAAAACACCTCAACCTAAACCTCTGACTACCTAAGATGAGAATATTCCTCCTTCAACAAATATTCCTCCTTCTCATTCTTTTGCTAAGACTTGATGGAATCATTGTATGAGAGAACTTTGACGAAAGCGTCATGCTCAAGCTCGTGAAGTTGTTCCTTAGAATATTCAATCTACCAAAACTCCAATAGTTGATATGATTCCCTTTTCTCCTAAGCAATATGTTGAACCTAAATCTCCAAATCATAAGTTGCAAAAAACATGTGATGGTTTTACTCCTACTCATGTTCGTGCTCCTCTTTCTATAAATCTTGATGAGGAAATAGGTGAAAATGTTATTCATGATGGCAATATAACTCCCAATGCTTCTGATAGTGAATATGAATATGTTGATGTGTACAACCATTTATCTGTAGAATTTTCAAAAGCCTTAATCCTAGCTCCTAGAATCAAACAAAGTGACTTAGCACATGAGCATAGTCCTTGTTTGGATCTTGTGATAGCTCCATCTGCTATGCTCAATGTCGCTTCTCTACTGTGTTTCTCGCCTTCTTGAAATGGTGATCAACAAGATCAGGAGGTGGATGTCGTGCTAGACTAGCTACATTAGCATCATAGATACTCTAACTCTCTCTCTATTCTTTCTCTTTTGTGACCATTCTTCTATGTGTATCCCTATTCTTCTATACTCCCTAGTAATGTCTACTTGAGGATGATGCAAAGCATTGAGATCTGTTTTGGTCTTTTTCATGTTGACTAGAAAGACACTTGTGTTCCCTTTCTTCCAAGGTAGTTTCCTTTCTTTGGGAAATGACGACTATTCTATGCACATATATATGATATACATGAGTTATCATACAACATACTGACCTCGAGGAAATTGAAACTACCTCATGCTTTGTGTTTCGTGTTCATTATCCTTGGGTTTATTCCTTGATTGGGGGCTAAATCCTTGCGATAGTGTGCTCTTTCTCTCTCTCTTGGGTGTATCATACCTTAAAGAAATCACTCCCGATAAGGCATGCACAATCGCTTTAACATGGGGGCATACACTCCACTCATATTTTCCCTCTTGATACTCAAAGTTACTTAGTGAACTTGGCTTTGCTTTGTAATTTTTTGGTATCCTTGCTTTTCATGACTCATAGTGAGGGGAACCTTGCTACTTGTAGTCATGGTTCTTCCCTCTTGATCTTCCCTTTTACTTTGTCAATCAAAGTCGTAAGATCCTCAGTCCATCGGGGGCTTGGTGTATCTTGCCTCCTTGACATAGTGAAAGTCTTTCAATCTTGTTTCCTTGTACTTTACCGGTAGCATTGGCGTACGCTTATACTCCCGCTAAAGTGGGGGCTAAATGTAGCGTCATAAAATTGTGACCTTGCAATTTTTAACCATATTTTGGTTTTCACATTGGTGAAACGAATCCCTAAGCCTGATTGGAGACTTGAGATATGCTCACACTACCTGAAACCTACATTTCCTCACATCCTACACTTCCCTTTGCTGTTTCTTATCCTGAATTAGGGCAGGATAGAGGCGTGGCGCCCTTGTCCCCCCTAGGACAGGGGCGTGGCACCCTTGTCCCTCCTAGGAAAGGGGCATGGCACCCCTATCCTTTCCCTATTTTGGGCCCCCTTTGCATTAATCCTGCATTGGGCTTGTCAAATGGGAAGCAGGAAAAGTTTCCCTATATCGGTCTAAGATGAAAAATTAGTCAAATAATCCTAATTGATAAATATATAAGATGCAAATATATAAGATGCATTCTTCTCTCCATTTTGCATAAGATAAGTTCATGAAGTTCAATTGCGATCCTAAGCGAAATTGCATTCAAGCATTCAAACATTCAATTGTCCATTCAAGCATCCATTGAGCATCTCAAGTCTCCTTTCAAGGCTAGGTGTTGCATTCAAGTCAAGGATTCAACCATTGAAGTGGAGATCTCTTTTGAAATTCAATTCTACATATTCTTTCAGACAACTCTATCAACATTTCAATTACATCCTCTATTGAGGTGAATTCTACTTCAGTCATTTACTTCCATTTACTTGCAAGTATTTTTCATCGTTTGGTTAATTCCAAAATCGGGGTTTGACCTAAAGGAAAACCCCCAATCCTAACAACATTTCCTCTATTTTCTATGTGTAGGTTGTAGGTGCATAGCTGTATTTGCAGATTTAGACTCCATTTTTAGAGATGAAAAAACCCTTTTCGACACAAATTTTTCGGAGGACCGAGTACAATTTCAACATGGTCTCGATAAATTTCGCTCAAATTTGCAAGGGAGCTTCATCTCGGCCTTATACTACTAATTCAAGGTGCACGACTTCATCCCGCATTTCTATCTCAAGTTATAATCATTTCTTTGTCACTTTTACACTTAGTCTTAAATCACATAATTCGACATATCCATTCTAAAAGAGGGGTTAATATCACTTTCCAAATTCATTGCCAATTCATTTAGCATTCAATCTCCTTCCATTGAGATTGGATCTAGTGAATTCCCCCCCCCCCCCACTTTTAAATGAAATGTGTGTGAGAGGTTGAGGAGAATCTTTTATGAAACTTTCACTCCTTCTCTTGAGGAGATAAAAGCTTTCCTCTTGAGGAGAGAAAACCTTTCCTCTTGATTTCTTCATCACCCCCTTTTTCCCCATTACACTGTCATGGAAATAGAGGCTTCAAAGAGTAGTTAATGAACAAATTCCGTCATGGATTTTTACCAAAGTATACATTCAACCTCATTGTAAACCTATATAGTCAACAAATTCTTTGGAAAGAACCCATTCTAGCTACACCACCACATCTAGTTGACACGGAAGGTTTCAACTATGAATCCATACTAGACAAAGTGTTATGTGTTTTATGTTGTTACTATTATAAATTCTTACTATATAAGTGTTGAATAAACAAAACAAAAAACAGTTCCAGGCATAATTATCAAAAAAAGATGATGTTTTGTATAGGGAACCATACTTCTATTGTTTAAGCATCATTGTCATCTTACACTATCTTGTCATTCAATCTTAAAATACACAACACTTCCATAAAAATCATCAATGTTAGTATTGATCACTAGGCTTCGGTCTACAATATCACATGGTTAGTTGGTTCCATCTCATAGTTATGCATGTTGTACAATACTTCACTTTTTTAGGTGACATATAAAATTAAACATTTGATACATCATTGTGTATACTAGCTATTGATATGTAAATCACTAGTACAAAAACATCAATAAATGACTAAAAAACTACTAAAAATTGCATATAAATGACTAATCTTGGTCATGTGACCATTAATAGTTTATTGCCAATCATTTATAACACGACCAAATTTATGACTAAACTATTTGAGTCATTTATTGGTTGTTTTGTTGATCAATTTGGTCATTGATTTAGTCATTGGTTGTTTTTAACTGGTCATTTATTTAGTCATACATTTAGTCATTAATTTAATCATATATTTAATCATTAATTTAGTCATTGATTGTTGTTAGCTGGTCATTTATTTAGTCATTGATTGTTGTTAAGAAGTCACTTATTTAGTCATTGTAATCATTAATTATCATCAATTGGTAGTATATTTAGTCATTGATTGTTATTACAATGATATATGACCACACAATAATAACAATAGCATAAAAATACCAATTGCATAACTGAACAATTTATAAATAGTAAGCAAGAAAAAAGAGCTCTATAATAATGTGAGCATATATTGCAAATGTACATTGTATGCATTAGCAAAGACTTTGTACAAGTATATAATAATCCCAAGTTATACATGAAAAAAATTATGCTCATAATTTTCTAGATATCGAAGAATGAACTATAATAGGTTTTCTAAGAGCTATTGAAATAGGAGGGAAATGATCATTTGTGTCTAAAGTCCCATAAGACCACCATATAATTATTTTCAAGTGTCATTTCTACAAAAAAAAATTGCTTTTCAATCAATCACCAAAGGTTTAAATACATCAACTCTTCAATGGTAATTCAAAAATTAGAAATGTAGTTTGTTTGTTGATCTACAACTTCCATCAATTTTGTAGCAATGGACCTTGCATGTTGACATGAGCCTTCATAGATCTACATAAAGAAAACAAAACCAACTACTTCTATTAATATATAGAACATATGAGGAATTCATACAAATTAATATCTTATTTGAATAATGAAACAAAAAACTGGTTTTTATAGTTTTTCTCTGATATTTCCTAACTTGCACAATATTTGTAGAAAATTGGTGGTCTATGAAGCATTCTAATCTACTAGTAGTTTATGGCATTAGAAGGTGTTATAAGAGATCTAATGTTTGTTTACCTTTGTATTGAGCATGAAGATATAATGCTTCCCAATATTAGCACCATTTGCATGAAGAATTTCAAGGTGCAGTTCATGGAGAATGAGGGAGACACACAAAAGGCAGTTGCGAGCTTGATATTCACCTCATTATCAACAATAAGAGAACCTATAAGAGATTGATTTCACTATTTTGGCAATTTATATTGACTCCCAATAAGAGCACCTATATTGAGTTAAAATCATCAGTTACACAAAAGTTACCTGTAGTGTGATGATGGCAATATTTGGTGGTAGTTCATACCCTTTTTCCAATGTTCAAATGTTTTAGTGCAGCTTAATATGTTACCAAGGATTTTTCAGGCTTCGGGGATAAGATTTTTTTATAGATTTTCATAAGAAGTATAATAGTGCTATGTTACCAAAAAGAGAAAATCTTGCCGACACAAAGCTTATGATATTGTTCTAAGAATTTATGCAAGACGCACACATTATTTGTTTTAAACATCATCATATAAAGAAACTTGAAAGCATTCTAACTTCTTTAGTTAAAGGAATCTTAGTAAAAGCATCAAATAGTTTCCATTGACAACCATCACTTGTCCCACAAAATCCAAACATTAGCCCTTATAGTGCTTACACTATTGTCATTAATGGCAAGCCACCTAGATTGTTGACTACCATTCACAAGTTCACTTCACTAGGTCATGAATGTGGGATCAACTTTCTTCAAGGGTACAATGGAGAGTCCTCTTTCTACAATTGACGTAGGTTGTTCTATGTGTTGGGTTATACTTGTAGCCACCAGGTCTATACCATCAATATATCAATATCAATGTTTTATTTTGTTGATTTAAGTGGCATTACTTTGAAATTCATTTGCTTGCTTATATATTGCTTTTGGGACAAACCTCCATTCCCATTGCTTACTCTTTTTCAATAACTTACTTATCATTGTGTCATAGGTTACTGAATTCATCTAAACCCACGGTTATGATTATCATCCCTAGCAAGATCAAGTACCAATCCATGTACAAATCTAGGCTCAAATCCTCACTAGGTACACCATGAGTTTGTGTGGACAAACCAAAATAATTAAGAGTAAAGAAAACAATTTTCATCACACTCTAGCTCTATACACACAATATAGCAAATTTCCTTCATTATTGAGTACCTTGCAAAACCTTGATTTCCCTATCAACGTCTTGGACATTCTAACAACTTCTGCACCCAATACAATGCAAAAGACAAATATCAACCAGAAGTAAAGAGTATGAAAATATAGAATGTATAAATGGACACAAATACAACCAAATAGAAGGTATTTCTTACCTTATCATAGACCTACATCCAATGTAATATTGAGAAAGCAAAGTATGCATGACAATAAAATTACATGTTAGAATGTCCACCAATAAGGTAGTTGCAATACTATAATAGCCAAGAAAATAAATTACAAAACAAAATGAAAAATGAAAGATACATGTAAAATGAATCTTACCATCACTGTATCATTTTAATAATATTAGAAACCATGTATAAAAAAAGAAGTATTAGACTTCCACCAAAAATTTATGAGATGTCAAGTTTATAAATCATGTAGTTGTAGTTAGAATTTCTATGCAATGTGATGCATCCCTAGGACCCAAAAAGAAATAAAACTCTATTGCATAACGTCTATATAGTACAAATAGACAATTGTTTCATACAAAAAGCTTCACAGGAAGTATGAACTTGCCAGTATAAAAATTATCCATCTGTCAAAAAAGGCAAACCAACAACAGATTAGATCAAACTCAAGAACAAAACCATAACAAACCAAGGAGATCAAGATAAAAACTAACCAATGGTTCTAACTAATGTACCTTAATATATGAATGTGGCCTTACATGACGAGCCATTGGACCCGCATCTGTTACATATGATACACAATGTTAATATAATATAATTCAACTCACATGCATATACAAAAACCCCCAAAAAAGGATTTTAAGAAGTGTTGTTTACTTTGCAAATAAAATTATAAATGTCTTAAAATTATACACGAATACAACATTAACTCAGACAATCAAGTAGAAACAACCTTTTATTTGATTCATTGACAAAAATGTGTAGAGGAGCAACCTGCTTCTCTCAATTGGCCCAAACTTACTAGTAATTTGACAATAAGTTTTACCAGTGTTCTTGGCTTGACATTTCCCTAGGAGTCACTCCTTAGGTTCTAGAATTACGAAGACCAATTCGTATCACCAATACCTTAAATATTTAAATGTCTATTAGTCTCTACTAATGATGCCAACTCTACAATTGGTTTTGAAAAGATAGGATTGCATGTAAAATTTTTTCCACATTCTATCACTTTTTGGGAAGAAATAATACACGTAAACGTTCCTAACAAATAAGAAGCTCTACAACTCAACTCTAGAATAAATATTCTAATATAGCTATGCCCCTTTAGCTACTTGTATAATTTCCAATCTTTCTTATGCATTAACCATTATACTTCTATGAACACACTAGCTACCATTCTATTGTGTTGTCTCTCAATTTTGATCGTAATGCGGATATAGATTGGAAATGATTCCACTTTTGATCTTGAATGGATAATAATGTGGTGCAAGTTCACTTCTCTCGGACCAGTCTCTTTCTTACAAATTATTTCACCAACCTCAATACTAGTATGTTGTTATCGTCTTCTCTTAAGTATGTACTATAAAACCCTTCTACTATGCAACCCAATAATCTTTTAAAAATTGACTGATTTCATCAATATGTTCTGCTTCCTTGGCTAGTTCATGCATGTTCCTTTAGAATTGATAATAGATTGCCAAAATAATTTCAATGAGTACGACCAGTCATAGATACAAGTGTACATAATAAGAGTGCATATACATATCAATGTAATTACATTGCAATACAACTGATAGATCCACCTACATCACATTATACCTAATCTACTCCCAGATGAAACTGTTTGGACCTAATGGCCAAGGGTTGAAGAAACAATCAAAATACTATCCAGAGAAAAAAATTAAAGAGATCCTTTGAGTGTTGCAACCTGCAAAGAGACTGATATGCACCATGAGACTGCAAGAGTGGGCATGAGTTTGCACTGCACCAACAACAACCAAGGGCCACTAAAATGGAGGAAATGCCCCAATTCTAGACATCATGAAAAATCCATTGCTCAACCATTCATAGTTACAAGAAAATGTAATCATGTGTTGTTACTGAAAGGGACAATGAAAAGAGTCATTTTTTGCCACTATCAGATAGCAAAGCTATCATGCAACCTGATGTGAGAAAATTGCATTGTTTCTTGTTGCTGCCGACTTATTACAAAAATATCACCAGATGGCCTGGATTCACTTTATCTAGTTGTCATAGCTAGTAGATGATTAGAACACTAATGATTCATAATTAAATAACACACTTGATCTCACATGACTTCACATTGTTTTACCTACTTTTCAGTATCTTGTAATCCACATCTCTGATTCAGTAACTAGGAAAAAAAGAATGCTTGGACTATTATTCTCAAACTAGGGTCTAGTCTCAATAAAATAATCTTTAATGTTGATCAAAATGGATCAAGTTATCTTATTTAAATCAGCTTAACACATTCACTATTCATCTCTCTTGAAGACCCTACCTCCTTGAGAAACCCCTAAGACTTAGTGTTGCACAAGAAATCCAAAATAGAGTTGCACGACAAATTCACAAAAAATAATTGAAAGTAACAAGGGTCCTCTAAGTCGTTCAAACACCCAGGGTGAACTCACAATAATGGTTCCCACTTTTTTGCCTCTTTTAACACTGAGATGAACATTTTTAAAATAATCTTCAACTTTCGACAACTATAACTTTTAAACTATTAATAATTTGTAGATGATGTAAATTAATGTTTTGTATCATTTTGTCTGTAGATTATATATATATTTTTATTTTTTTTAAAGATTTTTAATTTTTTTTCCATCTCCCTCGAAAATTAGTTTTTTATAGCAAACTACATTTTTTAAGAGTGATGTGCCTTCCAAAATGCATAATTTTTTTTCTATAAATGATAAAAACTTAATTATTTTGAATTTTGGTTTGTAACATCAATATCCAGGGGTTGCAGTTGGTTTGATAGTGATATGTTGAATGTTTTTCATTTTATTAAGTTTTGAAGTTTGATTAATTATATTTTAGACATAGGTGTACGTTTGAACACATAACTTGTTATATATATATTGAAATTTATTTAGTTTTTGTTAGAAAGAAGACATCAATACCTAGGGCATAGACATTTTTCAGAATTTTTTTGAATTAGTTTTCTATTTTTCTCGGTGCATTGAATAGAGAAATTCATGGTCGATGAAAAACCTATATTTGGTAAAATTTAAAAAACTTCATAATAAACACAATATGTAATAAAATTATAAACTCAATATAGTCATTGGAAGGTTCGAATGAAGGGGGTTTGAGCGAACTCCCCCAATATAATTAAAAATTGACATAAACAAGCATTAAAGGTTTTTTTCTTGAAAGAGGGGGTTTGAGCGAAGTGGGGGGTTCACTCGAATCCCAAAGGGTAGTTCGTTCGAACATCCCCACTTCGCTCAAGCCCCGTCCAAATTTTTTTTCCTACCATCTTGTTTGTCCTTCGTGGGTGAAAGTGGGAACCATTATTGTGAACTCACCCATATATATATATATATATATATATATATATATATATATATATATATATATATATATATATATATATATATATATATATATATTAAGGCAAAGGTGGCAAGCCACAAGAATATATAAATATAATAATAAGAAGGATTACAAAAAACTAGTTCAAAGAGCATACTAGGAGGAAAGAACCAGCAATAAAACCTCTGATTATAGCTCGAGACTATAAAATAAATAACCTAAACTAATATCCTGAAATATCCTAATACAATCTAAATATCAAGCTCATCTCGAGCTTGTTCGAATAACAAAATACCAATCACACAATGATTGGAAGGCCTAGAAGGCTACAACTGACCCAAGATCAGATAGTTGATCTTATACAAAATGGGGACCATGGGTCCAGTCACTGAAAGACAAGATTGAGAGGTGACTCAGATGAGACCTCCACGAGGAAAGGTGACATGGAATAGAATATGCAGTACTAGGCATTGTGGACCCTTGCATTTAGCCAAAAAATACAAGAGATATAATCTTATGTGGCATCGACCCCCCAAAAAAAATCGAGCAATTATGAAGTCAAAACCATGTGTCGAGGTCGGATCTACCATTAGTAGAAGGGAGCACTACCAACGAGCCAAGATATACTGTCTGCAAAACATGCTCACCATGAAGACGGACTTGGTAAAGTGCAATCTGTAAACCAACACCCTCTTCGAGAACCATAACCCTATTCGAGCCAAAATGCGGAATCTTGGACCATATGTACTTAAACTGTTATATAGGCCGAAATAGGTTTTTACTTAGCGGACAAAATTGATTCATGTTCCATCAAAATTTGTTAACCGTATTTTCCATTGGTGGAACCCATGGAGGGTTCAGTCTCTATAGGCATAGGAAATGATCCCATGTAGCCATGAGGGTCAATATCGAGATGTTTATATAGAACCCTTAACCCCTGAAATTTGGAGATAGCATTTGACACCAGATATTGAACTAGAATTGTAGCATTTTCTTTGAGCCAATTCCGAAACGGTGCAGATGAGTTGTATCTTATTCCATAGATAATAGAAAGAAATACTGCTCTGTCCATTGAGTCCTGCAAGATTTCAACCCTGTTAAGAAACCCACCAACCAATTGGTCACCATCAAGCAAATTGTAGGTAGTAATTTGTTGATCCATCTCCTCCAAGATGAAATATATTTTTACAAGTAATATTATAATATTAATCTAGATTAAAATAAACATTTAATATAACATGTAATTAATATATAATATTTTATACATAGCCTATTAATAAAATAAGTTATAATTTTTTTTGAATTAACGAGAGAGAGAGAGAGAGAGAGAGAGAGAGAGAGAGAGAGAGAGAGAGAGAGAGAGAGAGAGAGAGAGAGAGAGAGAGAGAGAGAGAGAGAGAGAGAGAGAGAGAGAGAGAGAGAGAGAGAGAGAGAGAGAGAGAGAGAGAGAGAGAGAGAGAGTTTCGGGTAATTACCAATAGTATATAACTTAAACGATATGAGATGATAAAACTCATTGGTTTACATACTTCACACATCAATGTCTTAAATTGGTAAGGAAATGTGCAAATCAATGATATTCATTCTTGAATTTGTGGTTCTTTTGAGTTTGTAAAGCAATTTTTGTAGCTTTGTCAATGAATATACTAAAGGCTTCACTATAGGTATAAATGAAACTCTCTACATTTGCAAAATCTCTCAATTATATTGACTGACATAACCAAGTTCTCTCACTAATGTATTATAAATCCATTGAACACCAAAACACAATATACTGAAGGCTTCAGTATAGGTATATATGAAATTCTCTACATATGCAAATTGACCCTCCACACTTCTTTGACATATCCATTGAACACCAAAACACAATTGCTAGTTATTCTCATAAATAAATATTTTATTCATAATGAACTCCTTTAATATGATTTAATTATTCTCTATGTCTTCAATCCTATCTTCGTCTTAAAAAGAACTTTGATTTGGAGGTGTAAATAATTGTTATCCTATTAAAAAATAGTTTAGATATTATGGTCCCCTCACTTGCCACATAAAAAAGAAAAATATAATGGTTTGGATACCAATTTTAATATCAATTTCCACCATTTTTATTAAACTTCTTTTTACATTGCACTGGTAAATATCTAGTGAAAGTGTAAAACAACTTAGTTGCTTTGAAAGTGCAAAAAATAAATTAGCTACTTTTTCCTTTATTGTAGATGAATGTTAGGAAATTAAGGTTTACATTAATAAATTATTTGTTAGATTAGTTATTTGGATCCAACAAGTTATTCCTATCAAAGGAAAATAGTGGAGTCTTTATAAATCAAATGCATTGAATGTAATGCAACAAATTAATACGATATAATTTCTCTTTATTTTTGTTGTTATTTGTAATGTAAATCTTTAATATCGCTCAACATTAGTATTCGAATGAATTGATCATGTTTTCATGAATTAGGAATCAAAGGTAGCTATTAGAGAATATTTGAAAGGAACAAGCATAGAGGGTAAGCTAAAATGGTTGTTCAATGTTTTTTGGCCACCACCTTTTTGTTAGCATGTGCACCTATTGTTGAGCATGGAAGATCATTGAAGTAGAAATTGAAATTGAATATTTCATAAATGTAATTGCTTCCATACATATCTCTAGATCATTGGAGTAGAAATTGAAATTGAATATTTCATAAACGTAATTGCTTGCATACATATCTCTAAGGAAAACATAATAGGATGAAAACTTGGAAACCCTTAAAATAGGGGTTCAAATTTTATTCAAGGAATTAGATTTATTGAAGTTAGTTGCAAAATCCATGCTTGTATGGTATCAATTTGATGGAAGATATTTTTTTTTAGAATGATAAACAAGTTAAATGACACAAGAATTTGTATTTTCAAAATTAAAAGATAGATTTCATGATCTGTATGAGACTATTTGATGAGGTGTTGGATAAATAAAGTAGGCACACCAATTTATAAAAAATAAAGAAACATTATACATTGTAAATGTTGTTTAATTTCCATAAGGTGCTCAAATTGAAAAGAGTTGGCATTGTCTATCTTGGTGAGTGATCTTTTATTATATACGATTAATTAATTGTAGTCAAAGGAAAGACACATTCTTGAGGTAATTGTTTAAAAATACACATTGGAACTACAAGATAGAAATGTGAATTATTTGGGCATGCACTTGAAAAATAGTACCAACACAAATTTAATTTTTTAGATATAATTAATAGGCGTTTTCTTGGTCAAGGTTTGAGTGCCATGCAAGAATGTGTTCATATAATTATTGGATGCCACTACCAATCGAATGAGGATGTTTGGTGAGTAGAGATTTATGATTGAAGATATATAATTTAAATTTTTATTTATTTCTCAAAATTATTTGGAAAAAAAAGTGGGGGGTTTATTTTTGCATTTAGAAATAAAAGAGAATTTTAAAGGTCCTTGTTATTTTTGTTATTAATTATTTGATGTGATATAGGTTTTAAGAGAGATAAGGTTAAGATTTGTTTTTGGAGTTACAAGGAGTAATTTTGTAAAAGGTGTATTTATGGCAGAATCCAAGAACCCTTACAATTTTTTCATGGGAACACATATTCTTAGGGCTATCCATACTAGATCTAATGGGACTTGCAAAGAATCACATGTGACATTAGGCATATATAAAGTATAATGTCATTCAAACAATGGATGGAGGCATCAGAGTTAGGAGTATCTTCATCATCTTGAGCTATATTCTTGCTCAAAGATGATGCCTTGAATGAGAAGCATCTATTTTATCTCTAGTCCCTTCAAGAGCAAGAGGGCACATAGTGATTTTTTTGGTTGCTTGATAGTTGAATCAACAAACTTGGTGAGTTATTGTTGGTTTGTGGATAGTTGAATCCACAAACTAGCTATGGATAATTAATTTTTGTCTTGATCTATAGTTTTTTAGGTGTGTTACTTCGGATAATTGAGTTAGTATTGGTTTATAGTTGATTGATGATTGTGTTACTATGGATAATTGAGTGAGTTTTGATTAAAAGTTGGTTGATGATTTTCTTGTAAATAATATAGTGTCTCACTTCACAATTGGTTGATGATTTTTGTGTGAATAATGAAGCATGTCTCAATTTATGAGTAAAAATTAATTAATCAAAATATTTTCCTAGACATAAGGGGTTTGGGTTGATGTTGATGCAAAGTCAGATAATCAAGACATTGACCTAGATAGAGAAGTTTATGTTGATGCTAATTCTAATGTAGAGTTGAATAATCAAGATATTTTCCTAGAAAGAAAAGTTTAGGTCGATGTTAATGTTGTATTTTTTCTTTTATCATAATGTAAACCTTAAAAGGGCTTGTTAAGAAATTAAGGTTTGCATTAATGAATTATTTTTTAGGTTAGTTAATTGGGTGGGAAGTTATTTTATTTTTCATAACATAAACCTTAAAAGGGGTTCTTAGGAACTTAAGGCTTGCATTAATAAATTTGTTACATTTCTTAGTTAGGTGGGAAGTTATGAGGGTAGTTAGAAAATTAAAATCTATATAATTAATAAATTAATTTTTATGTTTGTGAGTTGGATGACAAGTTAAAAGAGTTGTTACAAAATTAAGATTTTAGTTGGTGAGAAGTTATTCCTATTAAAAACAAAAACTTTATAAAATGAATGAGTATAATGTGACAAATGAATATAATTTTATTGTTGTTTGCAATGTGAATTTTTAATATTGCCTCTAAAGACAAATACTTGTCTGCCTTTATAGTTAAGGTGGGTATTGTAGTTAAATGCAATGCTATGTTTGTGAGTAAAATAACATTGTTTAGCTCTTAAAAGCCATTGATGGGGTAAGCATTCATTCAATTTCTCTTCAATACATTTGATATTCTTATTGCATAATTACAACAATAATAAATCAATAAAAGTAGGGAAGACAATTTTCCAAGATGGGTCAAGTGGATTCTTCTATTATATTTGTTGACTTTGACAAAGGACAAAAAAATGGATCAAATTTACATTTTTGGTGTTTCTAAGGTCATCATCAAATGGATAAATATGATTTATCAAGGTATAATTTTTATTCTTATGGCTGTAAAATACTTGATTGATCAGTTGTAACTTTATTTTATCCATATATTCATCACCCACGTTTATAGGGGGTACAATATGGAGGTAAGTACACACTCTAAGGTGAGATTACATTTGACTTTGGATATGTGGAAACTCACTTAACACTTGGAGGATTCTATTTTTCCAAATATTATCTTCTCTATGACTAATCAATTATGATTCTCTTATATTCTTCTCTACAATGATTTACACACACATATAATTTAGATATAAATTCTATGTAAAACATAAAAGAAAATATTAAATATATAATATATTTCTAACATAAATAAAATAAATTATTCAATAAAGAACAACTTTAATTATTAATGCTATACAAAATAATGTATACAATAATAAATTATATTTACTAATGATTATATAATTCATACTAATATTAAATATATATAAATTAGAAAGCATATGGAAGAGCGTAAGTACCTAGAGAAGAGTGGGGCATCAAAGAACACAAAGCCATGGCAAAAGCTTATTTGATGGAACCCTTCACTACTCCTCTTAGCCACATAATTTTCATTCTCAGAATTTACTCCACGTGTTTTTTATGGTGATTGTGTGTGTGTGAGCATCAATCTATTAATGAAAAATTGAAATAGGGAGTGTTTCTAGATTGTCAATTTTTGACGCAATGCTCTTTTTTGGATGGATTCTTGTGACCTTTATTCTCCTATTATACATTCTTTTCCTCATCTTTGATTTGAATAAGATTCATATTGACATTGGTTTGTCCAAAGTCGTTGATTTCAAGTATTATTAATTGATGAGAAAGTCCCTATTTATTTTTAGAAGGATTTGATAGATATTGCCCTGTAGAGGATCTATTCATTTTGGGATTAAGGTGTATCAATATTTGTAAGTCATTTTGTAAGGAAATCCATATTTTATAAATAGTAATTTAAATAAAATGAACATAAATTGAACTAACTTGCTCAAGGATGTAATAACAAAGACAAAATTTTAGATTTCAACAAAAAATATCTAAGCACATAAGTCTAAAGGTTGACAATGCATTAGGAAAATATTTTATTTACAAGGTGATCCAAAGGTCAATTTAATTCATCAAAATATCTAACATAAAAATTGTGACAAGAAGCCTCCATGTGAGAACACACCCACAAGCGAGAACACCATCGGAGTGATTAACCACAACCCAAAAATATTTTCTTCCCTAAAATTCTTCAAATGAAGAATACCGACCTTAAACAATGATGCCTAAAAATTCGGTGCAACATTATATATATAACATTCTAATGCATGTTAAAATGATAATGTATCTACATTATGATATAGTAGAGTGTAAGAAAAATGATCGAATGGTAAATATTTACTAATTATTAACAAGCTTTGGTCCTAAGAATAACAAAGAGGTTATCCAAATCATAATGAATGGGGTAAGAAAAACATATCAATCATATGAAACACCAAAAATCTTTCTAACCAACTATCTACTTTGAATTATATGTTAGATCAAAAGGGAAAATTAGTTGTCGTATGGACAAAATTAGAATTAATAAGAAATTTATAAGGAAAAATAATAAATGGGAAAACATAAAAAGGAATGGGTTAAACTAAAATTTTATGCATGTAGCAAAGGAAATCCTAGAATGGTATCTTTTGGAGGTATAATACATGATTGTTACTACTTATCAAGTTGCCATTAGTTTGATATCCAAAGTCATTCTATATACTCTAGTCGATTACTACTACCAAAATATTTAGTCGGTAAGAACAGTTCAGTCGGTTATAGAAGAAAGTAGTCATAGAGCCTAGTATACACCGAGCTATCTACCGAATAACATTCTATGACTACCGAGCAACAATAATGATACACTGAGTTGATATACACCGAGTGAAACGTGTTACCAGATTCATTGAACCTAGACACACATGAGAAAACGTGTTACAAGATCGAGGAACATATAACCGTTATCACATTGGAAATTGCACTTATAGAGTTTGTATGATTTCAAGGTCATATATCCAATGAAATATTTTGCATGGTTATTCATTCGATAAATCATGTTTGTAAGATCAAAGCAATGAACTTGATCACTGACATAAGATATCTATTTATACAACATGAATTGAGGATTAGAGTAAGAGAGAAGAATGTGTGTGAAGCAAGACACATGTGATAGATAAGGAAGCACTGAGTATTGCGACTGTCAGAGACACAAAGGTCACCGAGAAGCATTTCATAGAACAGTCCAGGAACAAAGTAAACAGAAGAGTTTACTGAGTTACTCTATGGGTTACCGAGGTATGCTATAAGAAAGGTAATCTCATTTTGAGCACATAGAATCTACTATAACATTTCAGATGTGAAGTTGTAGATATTTGTAATGATTTTATTGTAATATTTTGAAGTTGTAAGTGAAACCTTTAACAGGGTAAAAGACTCTAACAAAGTCTATAAATTGTAAAGCCTTTAACCTGGTGCAACATTTAGAATAAGTGTTGTAAAATCCTTTAGCAAGGTAGATCTAACAGATCTTGATACTCCTAACAGGGTAAGCTATCAGAAATAGCTGAACATGTAGCTCTAACCGAGCAACCTTTATTATTGCAGTAGTGAAGTTGTGGGTGCCATCTCCACCGCAGTTTTTCTCTCTAACCAAGAGTTTCTGTGTAACCAAAATATATGTGTTATGGAGTGAATCATGTATGATTGTTATTTATTTGTTTTAGCTTTATGTTATGTTACAACAGTTTTTGGTTTATGCATAACAGCAAAGATATTGTTAAAGAAAGGATTTGAGGTACTGATTCACCCCTCCCCTCTCTGTACATTAGCTTTCCATATTGGGCCTAACAATTGGTATTAGAGCTTGAATCTTGGAAAAGGGTTTAACAACCTAAAGAGAAAGATCTTATCAATGGAAGGCTATAAACAATCTTAGAGAATTGTGTATCTGCAAGAAGAGTTAGATCATGCTAATCAAGTGATTGCAGACATGCAAAGACAAATGCAAAAATCATTGAAAGTTAAAAGAAGATTATCTGATGATTTGCAGGACTCTCAAGAGTTAGTGGAACAAATTGAAACATCATCTGAGAATAGTATATCTGAAGAGACTAAAGAAATGATTGGAGAACTGAAGGAGAAGAACAAAACACTGACTAATCAGCTAAAAGCAATGAAAAGAGGACATGAACATTTCAACACAATGATGATTGAAAATCTTGATGCATTAAGGACAATTGAAGATAAAGTAAGAGTTCTAGAAAGAGGAAATCAATAGCTTAAAGTATTAGTATCTGAAAAGAATGATGAAATCACAAGGTTGACTGGGATTCAACAAAATTTGTCAGATCAACTGGGTTATGCACATCATGAAGCAAATCTGAAAGATGATGAGAATCAAGCATTGAAACTTGAAATATCAAGGTTGACTGATGAACTTGAAACAAAGAAGAAATCCAATGAAACATTGAAAAAGAGTTATGAAGCATCAAAGAGGTTGGATGAGCAACTTAATACAAAGAGACCCAAAAAAGTTGCAGGACTCGGTTACAAAGGAAAAGACTCTACCGAGAAGGGAATCCATACCACTGAGAGAAGAGAATCATCAAAGCAAGCTGGAAACAAGAAGAATATCAAAGGAAAGAAGCCTATTTGCAGCTACTATGGAAAACAAGGTCACACTGCTAATATATGTGCCAAATCAGAAAAGGTAAGCAACCGAATGTCACTAGGTCTAATGGTTATTGTCACAATTGCAATAAATATGGTCACACATCTAATCAATGTAGGACAAAGTCTGCTAGCAATTATCAAAAGGCAAAATTCAAAGGATTTTGTAAAAACTGCAATAGATATGGAAATAGTACCGAGAATTGTTGGTATAAGCAAAAGAACTATATGTGGTTTGCACACCAAGAAAATACTAGAGGCTACCAAACTCACACAAATCCTAACCGATAGTATTTAGCAATACCATGGGATTACAATACAAGGATATGGTGTGAATGTTGTGGAAGATATGTACATATAAGTGCCAACTGCTTTATAAGGTTTAGAATGAACAACCGAAGATCATGGAGAAATCTTGGTATGGCATGTTTTCATTGTCACAAAGTTGGACACTTGGCTAGAGATTGCAGAGATCAACCTAGAAGAAACACTGAGGAAATAAAAGGCAAATTATAGATGATTTGGAAAAGAAAGAAATTGTGTTGAATGAAGAAAGCACCTTACCTACCGAGTTAGGTGCACCTATTCCAAATTAATCAGTAAAGGTATGAAGGGATTGCATTCTCTCAAATTTCAATCTCAACAGTTCCTATTTTAGTATGTACTTAATTCAAAATCTGCATAGCTAAGATGTATTAGTAAGTTTGAAACTCTATCAAAGTCTTTTTGAGCACTATATAGGAAGCCTGTCAAGTCGGTAAATGTAGAAAGTCTAGCTACTCCGTTAAAGCACAAAAAGGAAAGTAAATCGGTTTAGTGGAACCGAGTGCATTTAATGTTTTTGACCTAACCTGCACGGAGCCCGATAAGGTATATTGTGTACTTAAAGCTTTTACGCTGTCATTTTACACTCACCAAGTTTTCAAGAAAGCAGAGCAAGCGAATCAAAGGCGATCAAACCACCTCCCGAGCGAATTTCAAAGGTATTTACATCAATCAATGCATTGTCAAGATAGTTTACCGATCATATCAAGTTGTTATTATTTGCTAAGTTGAAAGCGTCTTCCATTTGAAAGTCTTCAAACCCTAAGGATATTCTGTTAGTATTTATCTGAAATCTGCAATGGCACCTAAGATCCAAAAGCCTGTTGTTGTTGAGAATATTGAAAAGCCCTCACTAAAATACTCTTTAACTCCCAAAGTTGCATCTGAACCGGATGACAAAACTACATTTTCACTCATTCCAGACAGAGTTTTGCTAGTTGAGGATGTGAGATTCTTCACCGAATGTCGTGTTGAGGAACTAGGACATGTTAAAATCAAGGATACATTTGATGAATTGTGTACCGATGGGAAATTGGATAGCAAGTATGAACACATTAAAATCAAGGGATTGACTGAAGCCCTAACCTATCCCCGTGTACTCAAACCCCAGTGGGTTAAGTTTGTTTTGAGCAAAGTTCATGATGATTTCATGTGGTTAGCAGAACAACCATTCAAAATCACCAAGGAAATCATTCATTTGATCATCGGTTACCTTATTTATGATCATGCCCGAGCTCAGAAAATGATATCACAGAAGGAATTGATCAGCTTAATAGGAGTAGAATCTGATTGCAAAGGACTGAAGTTGAACAATGTCAGAGATGCAGAACTGAAGTTTGCAATTAGAGTAATAGGTTACTGTTTCTTCCAATCAGCAAGGGAAAATAGTGTACCCTGTGTAGCAGTCGATCTAGCATATAAAATTGTGAAGAAAGGAATGAAAATTGATCTTTGTGAAGTATTGTTGAAAAACCTGTTTGAGAATCTGAACACCATAAGGAAGCCGAAGAAGAACAACTCAGCTAATACATTAAAGTTTGGATCACTTCTGGTATGCATGTTTTTCTATTTTGAGAAATTCTTTCCATCAGTCGGTAAAGTAGTTTGGGAGCTACACCGACAAATCACCCATCAAATCAATGACTTCATCAAGAAGCTAGGTGATAACTTTAATGATATTATGGATGATTATTTCAGTAAGTTTCAAGAGAAGATGCATAACAGACATAGAATTCCACCCGAGTTAGTGGAGAAATACAAAGATGACGTATGTTTTGAAGTAGACATCAACTACTGCTATGTTAATGTTGTGGAATCGAGAACTCGATCTTTGCCACCTATGGGTTATGAGATTGATTTTGACATCACACAACAATAGATAGATGCTTTTCTTGCTTTACCAAGGCATGCTACCGAGCTGAGATACGGTACATATGAAGAAGTCAAAGAGAAAGTTAAGATGAACATTGTAGTGCCCAAGGCTACAAGGAAGACAACAAAAATGATCAAGGTATTAACAGAGAAATTTGGAGAAGGTTCTTCCTCCACACCTATCATGGGCACTCTAGCTATCACCGAGGAGGAATCTGAAGCCCAGGAGGCAGCTATTACACTGAGCATCGAGTTGCCTAAAGGAAAAGTTTTGAAAAGAAAGAAACATGATACATCAAAAGTATCACCGACTCCTCCAGCAAAGCGACCTAATACAAGAGCATCTGCAACATCACCGAGTAAGAAACCAAAGAATGTTGCCACACCCAAGGTAACAAAAACTTACAAGAAATCTACTCGAAGACTCATTTTGGCTAAATAGTCTAGTGATACTGAATCTGAAGACAAAAACAAATTTCAGATTGTCAAGAGTACAAAGGAAAATGTACATAGTGTTGAAATTTTTTGTGCTAATCTAAAGAAATACGGTGGATTTGGATCATTCAGATATGTAAAATATGAATCCAGAAATGATACAGAAAAGAGACAAATTGAAGAAGCTATAATCTTCACTCTTTTGAAATTCCGATTGGTCCCATTGGAAGTAACAAATTCTCTTCCAAAAGAATTATATGCGCATATTGATAATAGATGGACATATGCCATGGACTTGGAAAAGTAGATGAGAGAAAGAAGTTTGGTACATCTCTTTCCAGACATGTCGGTAGATGAGATCAAAGAAAATCTAAAAAACTACCACAAAAACTTTCTGGTCAAGCAAAGAGCTTTAAAATTGATGAATGGACTTTATTTGGATGTTGAGAATGAAACCAAGGAAAAGTGGTAGGAAATCTTACAAATCAAGAATGCTAGTGAATAAGCTAAAGTTGAAATAGTTGATGTCACCGAGCAAGATCCTGATATCACCGAGCAAGACCCTGCTGACACTATTCAAGTTGATGAGGATATCATGGACATTGAGGCACCAGAACAGGAAATGATAGAAGGGAATGCTTATGCTCAACTTGTATCTAGTGAATCAGTTTTGGAACAAGTGAAACCCTATCCTTTGGTCAATAAGCCTACATCAACTGAGGCCCCTCAGGATACGAAACAAGGGACAAAAGGTCACAAGTCTACAGAAGGAGAAGCTACTTCTCAAGCCACCGGGGAACAAACCTCACAAGCACCATCCAACACTGAAAATGTTGCATCTGAGACCCCAAGCATAGAAGTACCGAAGGACACAATGAAGGCTACATCAGAGGCTAAAGAAACCAACCAAAGTGTTGCCTCTACCGAGCAACCTACTGAGGGTCAACAAGCCTCACAAGCCCTTGTCTTAGTGAAAGGTAAAGAAAAGAAAATGAAAAAGCATAGTTTCAAATTAGATTTGTCAAAGCCAATAGTGTTGCCCAATGTTGACATATCCAAATTAAAAGGGCAAGCACTCATTGACTTTGGTGAACTATGTAAGGCCAAAGTAGAATAGGAGAAACATATGGCTATTCAAAAGAAAAATAAAGTACTTCAGAAGGTGAAAGCACTCTTAACCGATATGCTACCTGAAGCAATGGTGACAAAAGATGTTGCCATCCATGTTCAACTAGATGAACTCCTAACAAAGATAGAGACATCTGGAGTAGATGCATCAAAATATTTGAGCAAGTTAAAGGACAAGGAGCTCACTGCAAAAATGATTGAAGAGGTACAGAAAGCTATTGCTATTGGCAAAGTTAAACTTGTCAAATTTATTGCTGAGTTGTCCCCTCAGCTCAAGCACATTCTTTATTTATTTCAGAAACTCTATACATTCTCTTTATTCATTAAGGACATTAAAAATAAAATAAAAGTAATTGAGAAAGAGATCACCGATCTCTCAAATAAGTTGACCACTGAGCCCAACTCCATTCAACAATTCTATACAAAGTTACAAAAGCTTATGGCTCAACAATTGGAACTTAGGAATGAAGAGCACAAGATAAGGATGGACATAATGACTCTTCAAACATTATTCATTCCTCATCTTTCATCCGTCCAAGAGCAGATCAACAAGGCTACCTCCCTATCCACTCAACAAGAGGGAAGCACCCTAGATGGATTAATTTCATTGTTAGCTGACATTATAGCTCAGAATTCACTTATGGACAGTGTAAAGGATGCCCTCTCTGCTGCTCTCACCGATGCACAGACAAAATATAAATCCATTTTTGTCCAGTTGCCACCACCGAATGGTAACTAAATTTTGATGTTTGTCAAAAAAGGGGATTGATATAGCATCAAAGTACCAAAAAGGGAATATAGTATACAGGGGGAGTATACTGAGCATAACAGAGTATCAAATGCACAGTTAATTTTGACAACACCGAGCAGAACAAAATATTTATCACCGAACATGCAAAATCAGAGTTTTGTACAAAATATTGATAAGGGGAGTATATCTGATTATATCAATTCATTGACAAAAGTATATACTGTCAGTTTTGTCAAAATTTTGTAAGTATATAGATTTTTGAGTTATGACTTTGAAAGTAGTTTTGTCAAACATCTCAACTAATGTCAAAAGGGGAGATTGTTACTACTTATCAAGTTGTCATTAGTTTGATATCTAAAGTCATTCTATATACTCTAGTCAGTTACTACTACCGAAATATTCAGTCGGTAAGAACAGTTTAGTCGGTTATAGAAGAAAGTAGTCACAGAGCCTAGTATACACCAAGCTATCTACCGAGTAACGTTCTATGACTACTGAGCAGCAATAATGATACACTGAGTTGATATACACCGAGTGAAACGTGTTACCAGATTCATTGAACCTAGACACACATGAGAAAACGTGTTACAAGATCGAGGAACATATAACCGTTATCACATTGGAAATTGCACTTATAGATTTTGTATGATTTCAAGGTCATCTATCCAATGAAATATTTTGCATGGTTATTCATTCGATAAATCATGTTTGTAAGATCAAAGCAATGAACCTGATCACCAACATAAGATATCTATTTATACAACATGAATTGAGGATCAGAGTAAGAGAGAAGAATGTGTGTGAAGCAAGACACATGTGACAGATAAGGAAGCACTGAGTATTGCGACTGCCAGAGACACGAAGGTCACCGAGAAGCATTTCATAGAACAGTCCAGGAATAGAGTAAACAGAAGGGTTTACTGAGTTACTCTATGGGTTATCGAGGTATGCTATAAGCAAGGTAATCTCATTTTGAGCACATAGAATCTGCTATAACATTTCAAATGTGAAGTTGTAGATATTTGTAATGATTTTATTGTAATATTTTGAAGTTGTAAGTGAAACCTTTAACAGGGTAAAAGACTCTAACAAAGTCTATAATTGTAAAGCCTTTAACCAGGTGTAGCATTTAGAATAAGTGTTGTAAAATCCTTTAGCAAGGTAGATCTAACAGATCTTGATACTCCTAACAGGGTAAGCTATCATAAATAGCTGAACATGTAGCTCTAACCGAGCAACTTTTATTATTGCAGTAGTGAAGTTGTGGGTGCCATCCCCACCGCAGTTTTTCTCTCTAACCAAGAGTTTCATCATAACCAAAATATATGTGTTATGGAGTGAATCATGTATGATTGTTATTTATTTGTTTTAGCTTTATGTTATGTTACAACACTTTTTGGTTTATGCATAATAGTAAAGATATTGTTAAAGAAAGGATTTGAGGTACTGATTCACCCCTCCCCTCTCAGTACATTAGCTTTCCATATTGGGCCTAACAATGATGACAACAGAAAAATGGCAGAGGGTTATGTAAGAAAAGCTGGGACGAAGACCAATAATGAGGCAAAGACAAATTATTTTTGGTTGGGTCTAAGGAGGATTATCATACATGGATTCAAAATTTTTTTTTGGTTAAAGGTGATTCCAAAAATTGTGATGGACCTGAAATACTCGATGATGTCCCCCCATGGAAAATAAGAAATTTTATTGAAGATATTAGATGTATTCTCACTCTCATACTATGCTAGGAAGCTAAACTACCTACATAGAAGGAAACAAGCTAGCAAATGCATTGGAAAATTGAGGCCTTGAACTTGATGAATGAAACTATTGGGGAGATGATAGGGATATTCCCCTTTTGACCAAGAATATACTTATTGATGGCATGCAAGCAATGGTTATTAATCATGTATGGAACTAATTTAGTTATTACAATGAAAGGTACCTTTATTATTTAGATCATCATGTTCAAAAGTGGTCTAATGAATTATTATAAGGATACGACCACTTGGTAGAGCAAGATGCAAAGAATAGGAATTGATAGAAATAATGTGGGAAATCGAGGGAGGAATAATCATGAATGATTAAGTGTATATGGATTATCTCCTCGATAATTCCATGGGATTTATTAATTATTTATATTAGGTACGAGTGTATGAAGTCCCTTAAATATGACCTTTCCTAATTTCCATAACATTAATGGAAATAGATACATGTTTAAGATAAAAGATAGTATACATTTATTACTATCTTTCTCACATGGCAAGGACAGAGATGCCTTTATGATAGTTTATCTATTTAATATTGAAATCCTTTTGGAAAGATCTACTAAAAGCTTATTTTGTCTCTCTCGTGCAGGTCCTGGATTATTTTCTAGTGTTTGCATCTAAGAATAGTAGAGGAGCCATCATGGCTGCATGGAGGTTGCATGTGGAACCCACATGCCTTTTTTTTGTTAAGAAAATTAATTTGTGAGAGATGTTTGAGAGAGGAGGAATTACTCCTTTCTTTAAGATCATGAAAGGGAAGAATGCATAATTATCTTCATGATTTATAAATAGTTGGAAGAATTACAAAGTTAAAATGGGTAGTATTAACATGGAGGTGTATGAGGAGTTAATTTGGTAGGTGATAGGGTTGAGTTGCCCCTTCTTGAGGGAGAAGCAAGATTATGAAGATTACATCACTATGTTTCTAGAGAAAGTGGAAAATTGAATTGACACAAAAATAGCTACAACAAGGATGATCTGTCTTCGAGCCCTAGGGGATTATTAGCTACCACTTTTTCAAATATTTCACCCTTGAGGGGATATTTATAATGGTGTATGGGTTACCTTTACTTAACCATTTAAGACATCATGAATTTGTTTGCTTTCCTTTTTTTCATTTTTTCTTCCATGGATAAATATGTTTCTAATGTTGTCTTCTCCCCTTTGTATCAAAGTTTGATCTATGTTCTTTACAACTACTATCTAGAAGATACCCATGCGTTGAACCCCACTCTACCCCACATTTCTTTACCCCTAGGCCAAGAAACTAACCCTTATCACGATGGTGGTTCAAAAAAAAAATTCCTTTTATTATGATGCTCTCTCTTCTTCCAAAGCTATGTCCTTGAATAATTTCCTGCACCATACAACCAAAAAGTGAAATTAATCGTAGGATGTGATACCCCTCTTCTTGTTATTTATATCAACCCAAACACTGTGCTTGATAAGTGAAAAAAATCTCTTAACACCCAAGAAGACTAGATTTGACCACTAATAGCAAGGGAAAAGATATAAAAAAATCTCTAAAGGATAGACCAACTGTCTCACCCCAACCTTTCGTTGCTATAGGCATTTTACATGAAGATAAATGTAGAGATGACATTACCAATTGCTCTAGAGATAGGAGGTGTGCTAGAATGGCTAAACTCATTGGGGTGGATAAAATTGCATCCATCTAGTTGGTAAAAACCCACCAGGGGAAGAAACTAAAGCACATTATGAGGACTCCACTCTCAGTGAAGAAAGCATGAAAGATAGTGAGGAATCCCTCAAAGAGCAACTAAATTTAATTCTTGAAGACACCTTTTCTCTTTCACTACCTTTTGACACTAATTCCCAAGATTACCTAGAGCCCGAATCAATATTCTCAAAGGCTATGGTGAAGAAGAAGATAAGAAAAATATTAATAGAGGAGTGACCACTGGGGGGAAAATTCTCTAAAACTAGCATATATTGGAAATGGAGCTAGCAAACCTTGTAGCTTGTGTCATGAATCCAGAGGCTCCATAAAATTGTATTGAGTGTGAAAAAAATAGGGAGTGGATTGCACAATTAAATTTTTTTAAAGAAAAAATAGTTAAGATCAACAATAATTTGATGCAGAGGTCTATCACTAAGAAAGGGAAAATTTGAAATGACACCCAAATACCTACATTAGGGACGATTTTTCTCCTCCTTAAGGGAATATTAGCTACCAATTGTTCAAATATTTCACGCTTGAGGGGAGGTTTACAATGGTGCATGGGTATTACTTCATTTTACTTAACCATTTAAGACGTCATGAATTTGCTAGCTTCCCTATTTTTTTTTCCTTTTCTTCCATGGAGAAATGTGTTTCTAATGTTTTCTTCTCCCCTTTGTATCAAATTTTGATCTATGTTGTTTACAACTACTATCTAGAAGCTACCCCTACCCTAAACCCCACTCTGCCCCACATTTATTTATCCCCAATCCAAGAACCTAACTCTTCCCATGATGGTGGCTCAAAAAGAAAATTTGACAAATTTTAAGTACGATTCTCTCTCTTCTTACAAAGCTATGTCCTTGAATAATGACCTACTTTGTACAACCAAAAAGTTAATTTAATCCTAGGATGTGACACCCCTCTTCTTGTTATTTATATCGACCCAAACACTATGCCTAACAAGTGAAAAAAATCTCTTAACACCCAAGAATCTCAGAAAAGACCACTAATGGCAAGGGAAAAGATATAAAAGAATCTCTAGAGATAGCTTAAATTTCTCACCCCAATAGCTTAAATTTCTCACCCCAACCTTCTCCTGCTATAGACATTTTAGATAAAGATAAATGTAAAGATGACATTACTAATTACTCTAGAGATAGGATGTGTGCTAGAATGGCTAAAATCATTGGGGCAGCTAGAATTACATCCACCTAGTTTGTAAAAACCCACCAAGGGAATAAAATAAAGTACATTATGAGGACTCCACTTTCAATGAAGAAGCAATCAAAGATAGTTAGGAATCCCTTGAAGAACCATTGAATTTAATACTCAAAGACACCTTTTCTCTTTCACCACCATGTGAAACTCATTCCCAAGATTCCCTAGAGGGACTCAATATTCTTAAAGGATATAGTGAAGAGGAATATGAGAAAAAAATTAATAAAGGAGGGGCCAACAAGGGGGAAATTATTTAAAACTAGCATATATTGGCAATGGAGTTAGAAAACCTTGGATTTTGTGTGGACAATCGAGAGGCTCCACAAAATTGTATTGAGTGTGAAAAAATAGGGAGTGGATTGCACAACTAAAAAAATGTATATAGTAAAATGAGTCAAGATCAACAACAATCTAATGCAAAGGTTTGCCATTGGCATGGTAATGGTGGGAAGGAAAATTAATAGGAAAGAGAAGAAAAATGGGCCAAAGAATAGAGATGAGTGGCAAGACTAAGGGGAAGAAGATTGCTTCTTCATCTTCCTAGGAGAATGCACTAGATTAGATGGTGGAGGACTAAGACTATATTTCTTAGAGTCTCAATGATTTTGATGTTACTCTAGTATCTAAATTTTGTTGTTCCTAATTAGTTGTCTTTCGACTTTTTTTAAGAGTTTACTATATGTATCGGTCATAGACCATGCTCGCTCCATGTTGTTCTACTAGCTTGCTCTCCAAGCCTATTTTTCGATGGTTTTTGGTTATGATCTATAATGGGTTGGGATTCTTCCCACTTAATAAAAAAAGCATTGGCCAAAGCATATTTTTTGGTTGACTATCAATTATATTGGTTAGTAGTAGAAACCTACCCTTCTTTGTTGTTCTATATTTGTCATCCATCCAAACTTCATATTTCAAGCAATAGCTCAAGCATACGAAAGCATAAATTTATGCATATCCACCTTGATAACTAAGAATATCAAATTTCAATCACTACTCAAGAATTATTATATAATAACTAAAACATGAATCAAATATGTCTATGAAAAATGAAAATGGGTAGCCAACAATTATTTGAATATCAACAACATAACAACACAATTGAAAACTTAGATTATGATAGTCCTATGATTTATGATAACTAGCAATTATTAGTATTGTTATAATGAAATCACCATGCTACATAATAATACAAATATATTTGAGCTATTACTATTTCATACATATGGCTATCACATTAAAAGTAAATAATTAACTATAACCTTTCCATACTAGTGAATATCACATTAGTGTAGATTATTACCTTAACTATAATGGTTCAATACCAAAAGATCATTGATAACTAGAATTGTCCAATCGTACTAAGAAATATCGCCTTCAAAATATTAACAATACGTTTATAAATGTAGTTTCAAATTATTTCCATAATTATTTTAAATATATAAAAATAATTATAATAATGACACTTCTTGTTAGAAACTTATCACTGTAATAACTAATGAATTCCCAAATAATTGTGAGATAATAAAAATGGTAATAATTCACAGAAGTTTCTCGGGAAAAAACAAGATCTCATAGGGTAGCAATAACTACATAAAGATTTTCTGAACATTATTGAAGCTATTGCTAAGGTAGCCATACGATTTTATAGTATAAAGAACATGTGAACGTTGATATATTGCTTAAAAGGAAGTAAATAAATTTATGCGCAGTACGCAAATGGTTGACAGAGTGCCTTAAGAATGAGGGTACATTTGTAAAGATAGAAGGGTATTCAGATATACTTTAAGTCCTTTTATTGCTTCTTTGATTTTAGAATAAACTTAAGTTACAACACTGCTTGACAACATATCTACATGCATATCTCCTTACGTCAGATGCTAAGGTTGGGGTCTTATGGAGAGGGCTTAGATTTTTTAGAATAATTTTAAAGGTCTCATGAATTTTGTAGTGTAGTTCAAGCTTAAAAGTTTAAGCTCCAAAATTTAGAGAAGGTGGTTGTCTCATGAATTTTTTTATTTAGCATATTAAATTCACATGAGTATATATATATATATATATATATATATATATATATATATATATATATATATATATATATATATAATAAAAAAAATTAATTGATAAAAATTGAAAAACTTTTGAGTATTGACAAGTGGTAGGAAAAAAGCCTAAGCTCGTGGGGTAATTTCTTGTAACTGACCCTCCACCACTTACATGGTCTAGTTTAGCTCCCACTAACTCCACTCAAGAAAAGGTTACATTATGATCTCTCCAACCATTACTTAAAACAAATCAAACTTTAAAAATCATAAAAAATTGAGATTAAGGTGTCTCAAAATTTGATAATCCTTTTATTTAATTTGATATTTATTTAATAATTTATCCTAAGTTTATTTTTGTAACTTTGTGAAACCTACTAATGAGGTGGCATCCTATATGATAGGTGATGTGTATGACATGGATGCACAAATTATGGAAGTAGGTGTTCCACTTGGCAAACCCCATTAGAGGTTAATTTGTTGGAAACTATCATGAGTTGTAAGTGTTGATTTTATGATAGATTTATGGCAGTTGCTATGTTAGGACTATGCCAGGCTATGATAATCACTATAATGTTGTACGAGTCATGACTAGTAATTTTGTTGCAATTGCCGCTATTGCATGTGGAAGGCACCTCGCATGTCAAGGAGAATCTTTTACATGCATGAAGACACCTTGCATGTTAATCTTATGATAATTTTTCATAGAAAGTGATGTTAGGTGCCATGCATGTTCTCCTTTATGTTTGCATGCATATAGTGATTAGGATGGTAACACATGGAAGTCTTGGGAATCCAACTTGGTGGTATATAAATATGTTGTCTGTTGGAGTATTTTCTATAACAAGTTGAATAATTTTTAACATGTGGTTATGCTACTAAAATTTCTCTATGAATCATGTCACTATTGAAGAGTCATGCCAATTGGTGTCAATATTGTATTGTAACCTTTTTTTATTAGTTATAACACAAACTATTGTGCTAAAAACATTAAAAAACACCAATGTAGACCAATAGTCACTACATAGAAATCCACTTTTATTTAGAAATCACCTCCTATGAAAGACCTAGCATCACAAATTAGAATTCAACTTTAGATGTCCCTATGGGGAATTTTACATGGGTTTCCATAATGAGAACCCAATGTTTTATCCAGTTGAGCTCAACTTGTTAGACATTGTGTCATTGTGTTTTATCTTTCCATATCTACTTATGATGTTTTGAATGTGCATTTGAGTTTATAAATGTAGAGGGTTTTGCAAATACTTATAATATTATTTTTACACAAACTATCATAGGAAGCTTAGATTACATGTACTCATCTCTCTTTCAATTGGTATCAAAGCCCAGTAGCCTTTATACCATTATTGGGTTGAAGGCTTTTTTAGTAATATTTTTTCAATAGGAGTTTTGAATAAATGGTTTTTGTAACCTTGTTGCAGAAAAAATATTGCAAGCACATCCGAATGGATTAAAAGGAGAAATTTTAAGGTATAAAATTTGAGTTGGGGTGGCTAAAAAATAGATGATGACATCCTATCTTCCTTCACCATTTTGATATGATATTTAATAATGCACTTGGATTTTCGGGTTATATGAAATTGAAAGATAAGAAAATAGGAATATAAGTTAGCCTTCTCTTATCATAAAAGTATATTTTCATGCACATGCATATGGATGTGAAAATTAAATTAAAGTTAGATAACAACATAGTGGGTCTTTACTACAAGAATGGAGACAAAGTGGGTCATCATGGCTCATAGAGTGGATAGGAAAAGGTGAAAGAGAATATTGGGAGCAAAAATGCACACATGGAGTGGTGGAGAGAATGAAATGAAGTGAGAAGAAATAAAATAAAAATGTGGAGAAAGAAATAGGGAGGAAAGAGGAGGAAGAAAAGTAGCTATGTTTGTAAAACCAACAAATTAAATTGGTAAGCATTTAGTATTTTATTCTTTATGGAAAAATTGCAAGCCAAGTCATATAAAAGATGAAGCATGTTGATGTAACCCCTATTCTATTTATCAGAGTGTTCCAGAATCGAGTATAGAATGAGCCAATTCTTATTTCTGATACAGTAGGCATTGAACCAATTGAACTTAGGTAGCCAAATAGTAGGGCCAACACCTCACATCTCCACTTCCCAACCACCAACAAGAATTACCTTTATTTTCATAGAGTCGTCTATAGTGAAAAATTTACAAGATATTATACCTATTCAACACCAATATCCACATGTGTTAGATGAATAATATAATCCTTACCATCTATGTGAGTGGAACACAAGATGAGATAAAACATCCATCAATAGCACTTAAATCATTAAATTACTTGAAGATAACAACCAATTGTCATGATTTCAACATTCTAAAACATGAACACCCTCACAAATGAGGTGTGAAAAATATGAGATGTCATACATAAATTATTATATTCAAACAGTCTCATCCTAAACACAAATGGATCATAACTGACATCATAAATTCAAAAAAATATTATTATAATTTTCATACCAATGGTCATATGGAACCAATTTACAAAGTTTACATTTTTCAATAGTGAGAGATACATTTCCAAAGGTGTTTTGAGAGTTCATCAAACTCTTTAAGAAGTGTTCTCAATTTTTTCAATCCCTAATGGTTGTTCCGAAGCATCCAACCATATGGTACCCATAGGTTTAGCCCATGTTAGGAGATTGTCACTTTGGTATAAGAACACATACTCATGCAAAACAAGTGGAGATCTCTCTCTCTCTCTCTCTCTCTCTCTCTCTCACACACACACACACACACACACACACACACACACACACACACACACACACACACACACACACACACACACACACACACACACACACACACACACACACACACACACACACACACAAAAAAAAAAAAAAAAGAGTTTTGAGATGGATCAAACACAATCACCAACATTATGAATCAATGTAATAGTATACATATGATAGAAAGTTGGATTGGCCATCATACCATACACATGTAAATAATAAAAAATAAAACATAGATATGATCATGTGCAACAAGGATCTCAACCAATCAAACACATATGGAGAGCATTAAATCCCTTAAATCCCTTGTTGAATACAAAACCCAACGATAATAGTGACAAGAATCCTAAAGGTGAGATATAGAGTGTCATGCAGTAGCTTGGAGTGATGGCTAATTGGATATTGGGTATTCATCTCATTTGCAAGATAAGGGTACTCAACCAACATATTACCCAACAACTTCTAGAGTGTGGTATGCCCTTCATATTCATCCCAAGCCTTTACAAGCATTTCAAGAATGTCACAAAATTAACAAGTTGGTTTATTTTATTGAATTGATAAAATTTAACTATCACTTAATCAATAACTCTCTACCTCTTATGTACCCACATCACTTTGGATCCCAAAAAATATAGAGAGCCACTACTATTCTATTATTATCTCTCAAATTCTAAGTTCAACAGGCCAAATCACTATTTAAGTGTGGCACAAAAATTAATACAATAAAAATAAAATATCAATTTTGGACATAGTCAAAATATTAATAAAGAGTCATGTTTTCTCGGGCATTCTAATTCATTTGTATGAATTCCCAATTTGTTTTTTTTTCTAAATCAAATTTTCAAAAGAAAATAGATTAAAATTCTCAATTCTACTATTGATAAACCTTGATTTTTTAACTTTTTAATTAACAAAAATATTTAAAATCAACTAACACTCGTTTGATCCAAATATGACAACATTAATCTTTTCCATTAAAATACACGACTTAAAAAAGGATTTTAAAAAATTAAAATAATAAATTATTATAAAATCAATGATAAAAAATTCATACACAATCGAATCCAGAAAAATTAAAAGTATACAATATGAATAGTAGAAATCTCATAGCATTAATATATATCAAGTCATATCCGACCACTAAAGTGAGCATGGACAAACATAAATCAGAATATTTTAAAAATGAAGAAGTAGAGAGAAATATAATTCATCTTGAAACCAATGCAATTCAATAAAAATCGAGAGAAGCAATCCACATACAATCCATTCACATCAACAATGCCTTTCTTTTCAATTAAAAGTAATTGAATCCCTCCTACAAGATAATTCAATCCTTTTCCATTTTCAAAGAGAGCTTTTCTTGAAAAGGGAGAGAATAACATAGAAATACAAGAACTTTTTCTTTTATCTCCTTTTCCATTTTCCTTTTCCTTTTTCTTTTTTCATTATATTTACGTTTTTTTATTTTACTTTTTTAACCAAATAATTATATCTATTAAATTAATTTATTAAGTCACTTTCTTATTTTTTAAAATAATAAATAATTAATTTGAACTTTCTAAGAAATAAACTATTTTTAAATTACTATTAAACGAATTAAAACAAATAAAATATTTTTTAAAATCAATTAACTAGTAATTTTATTTTTTTTTCTAATTTTTTATTTTTCAAACATATCAAGTATAAATAGAATATAATTATTTAACCTTAAAAAATAATTGAAATGCAAATGTGAAAATAGACAATCATCAACAAAATCACACATTAAAAGGTTTTTCACAACACAATTTTTGGAATAGTCATTGATTCACTCTACTCCATGAGGGTGTCACTGGCTGGGCAATATCATATCACGTGCATTCATATTGGGAGGTTTAATATCCCCAAAATGAGGGTACAATATATTGATTATCGGTGAAATAAGGGGGGTTTTTAATTCAGACTATGAAAAAATGCAATATTTGGTGAAAATAGAGGGTTTTTTAATTCAGTCTATGTATTAGGAGGGGGTGGAAAAAAAGTATTCTAGAACAATATTTATTGAAAATAGTGGGATTCTTTTGTATGCCATGAACGCATGTGATATAACCCGAGGGTTCACTAAGTGAAGCCCTTGTGCTCTACTCATAGGAAAATAAAGGCTCATCTTGTAACGAAATTGAATATGATAGAGGTTATCACACCTACCAACCCAAAGTGACATGATCTTTGATACAACCAGCATTGGAGGATAAACTCAAGCTTGCAAAGTCATGTGAGAAAATAATCTTATATTTACACAATCAAGTCACGCTTCAAGCATATTTACACCATACATAATATCTAAAGGAATGAAAATCATCCAATGGGTCATAATGTCACGCACATTATATAACCATTGCATCCAAAATAACTCACTATCAATGCACATCATCCAAACATATTAATATCATATTCAATAATTACTTAGAATGCCAACACAATCATTATAACTTCCATCTAATTAACCATATAAGAATATACACAAGTAAAATACAAGATGCAAAGATCATTAAATAATTAAATATATAATCTAGATATCTATAAGGATAGCTTAAAGAGATAAAATATTGTGTTCAAATTCAATCGTAGAAATCATAATATGCATCTCAAAATATACAACATAATATCAATTCCAATCACAACATATGTGCATAAAGGGTCTCGCACTTTCAATGCAAACAATATCTTGTTATGAAATACATCAATTTCTCATAAGGAATTTGTCACAACATGAAACATGAATCACAAGACAAAAAATACCAATAATTGATATATGAAGAACATCATCACTAAAAATGTAGATTGTCAAAACACACAATATAAAATCAAACGATAAATCTTTTAGCAAACATGCCAACCAATTCATATTATTAAAAATCATAAAAATGACTATTAATAAAAACATTGAAGTTGAAACATCAATAAATATTTAATGCAAACATATCCAAGCATGGCCAATGCATCCTAAAACATATCATAATAAATGCAATGCTAATAATAAACAATTAAAGGGATACAAAAGTGTGGGCATTATAGTGTGTATGTCCTCTAGTGCTTTCTCCCACAAATCTTTTATTTGTATAACTTATTTCATGTCACATTTTAAAATTGTATATTTAAAACCATCCAATTTTACACTACCCACAATATTAAATCTTTTAATTTGATCCATAGCTGAAATAAAAGAAAACTCCCCAAGAACACAAACATGGTGGGTTTGATGTCTCTACAAACACACAATGAAATTTGATATTATGATATAGGTTAATGTATATCTTCTTATGAGGCAAATAAAAAATAACTTTAAAAAAAAACAAATGTTTACAAATATAAAAGAGAGTTACATCCAAACTCCTAACTTCAACAAGAAATGTTATATATTATAAATGCTCCACACAATATTACATAATGCCTTTATATAAGAAAATAAAATGACACAAAGAAAACAGTAAAATTAATAGTCCCTCACAATTTTAAAGAATGTCTTAATAACAATAAATTGCTTCACAACTTTCACTCCAACAATTTTTCTTTTAATTGAGCAAGTTCTTTTTCATCTTAAGTTTCATAGATATCTTTAATATTCATACTTTCAAAATAGACATCAACTATTGTGCTTTTTATGATTAACTATATCCAATACTCACAAAACACAAAATTCATGTAGCTCATGTAGGGGAAAGGATCTAGTAGTTGAGCACCCTAATTTCACAAATTTCAAAATCTTAACATTGAAATTTCAAATCACTCCCAATTTTTTACAGTAGCTTAGTTGATAAGCACTTTTCTTATAACAATATTTTAGGGCCACATCAGTATGCATGTTTTTCAGGTGTTCAAAAAGACCTAAAAAAGTCAGAGCGATAGTTGTGCACTAAGGCATGTTTTATTGGTGCATTAATGAGGCATCTCATTATTTGTTGTTTTTAGATCTAGTGTATATATTTTATTCAATTATAAGTATTCATCAGCAACACAAGTTTAAAGTTAACCCTATTAATATAATATTATTAAAAAAATTAAACATTAAATAAACCAATATTATAGCTAATAGAATGAGCTTAACTATTAAATCCTTTCTCCTAAATCACATCCACCACACTCTCCCACCATACTCTGCCCAATCAAATTAAAAAATAAAATTTAGATTTGTTGAGAATTGAATTTGGGCTCTAGGGGAAGCGTAATAGTAGGGGACATAGCTAACTTTGCGCACCTACAACTCTCGAACCGTATATCAGATTTTGATTTTTTTTGTTGTTGTCTCCGTATATGAGTTAACTTCTTATAACAAAGGATATAGCTTATGGATAGTAATGATGCATGTTGTAGAATTCATTATGTGCACAAAGGTCAAAAGTGGTCATTTCAAAGTTTTTTCTGATACATAATCACCTTTGCGGCAAAAGTAGATAACTCAAAATATCTAATAGGAGTCCAATAGTAGTGGAAAAATGCCCCAGTAGTTATGCACAAATATCCCAATAGTGGTGCACAAACGACCCAGTAGTGGTGCACAAATGGGTTAATTATGGCAAAAAAAGATAAAGAATTATCCACTATTGGTACATGTGATATTCATTAATGAACTTTTCATTATCAAATTTTTGAGCTCCTTTCAAAACTAGTAATGGGGGTTGGGTTGATAAAAGTTGTCCACTATTGGAACTATGTCCACTACTAGCACCCTTCCCCTAGAAGACAAAGATTCAATCCGTCACACAAATTTATAACCCCTTTACGAAAAAAGTATCTTCCTACAAACCCTCAAAGATTCAAATTTTTCAAACGTGAGTCCAAAGATTTTCAAATATTTGAAAAGAGAGTGGCATGTGAATTCCACTTTTGGAATTTGTTCATTTATGGAGGACAGTCAAGAACCAAAGATAGAGCAAAGGAAAAGTGAAGCCACAAAATTGCGACCCATGAACCCTTACCCTAACTATTACCAAAACTCTCATCATCATCTAGATCTAGAATGAAAGCAAGATCCAAAGTTGCTTCATTCAGTGTCCTATCAAGCCCATATAACACTTAAACCCATAACAAAAAGCATGAAAAGTAAAGCACATTAATGTGGTTGTTCACAGACAGATAAAAATAAAGGTAGAAACTTATCCAGGGAAAAATTTAAGAAACCCCACCCTCGGACAAGGTATAAAAACTTGGTGAAAGGTGTATAATTGTCAAGGAAAATTTTAATTTTATTGGCAAAATTTTGCGGTGTATGGAGAAAAATAATAATCTCCATTGGCGAATCATTCATGATCGCTCGAAGTTTGTGAAAAATCCTCGAGAATTGTAATGTTTTTAAAACCAAAAAAATATTTGCATGGGCGAATTGTAATATTTTTAAAACCCGAAAAAATATTTGCATTGGCGATTTCAACCTATTTTCAGACCATTAAAAAAATATATTGGCGATTTCAACGGTTGAAATTCAACCTTTTTCCAAAACATAAAAAAATATATTGGCACCTCAGTAGTCCTCGTCGAGTCATTTAAACACATGACACACAATCATCAACCCTCTACCTGAAAGACCGCCCATTAGAAAATCTCGTGACCTAGTGACAAGCCCTTACAACTCTATCTCCAGCTCGCAAGCTGAAAATGCTAAGCCTTCATAACCTCAAGATCTAGTGACTGAGGGCAACTGAACCGCCACTCACCAATTCTCGACTAGAAAATGTTGTCCTCGTCACCGTAGCAACTTGGAGATAGTGGTAACTTTAACCCTTGTTGGGTACTCGCCAACATAAAATTGTTTATCTCTTAACCGCTAGCACTTCACTCACAATCTCGCAGCTTGATTAGGTCTTCAGACATTTAACCTTGTGAGCTAGCAATAACCATAAAAATTAACCATAAATTGTCTAGTCACTAGCTCGTGACCTAAAAATTATAACATTAAACAAACATGAGAGCTAGCGACAACTGTATGAAATGAGTTACTTGCTATTTCTCTCGGCTATAATGTATGACATCAGACCAACTCGAGACCTCGCTACCAAAGCAATTTAATTAACAATCTCCAACTCGCTAACATAAAATGCTAACACCCAAAAAGCTAGAGACCTCATGATGTAAACCCAAACCAACTTGTTGCCAACTCGTGGCTTGATCACGTCGTCAGACATTTTAACTCGTGAGCTGGCGATAACCATAAAACTTAACCCCAAACTATCTGGTCGCTAGCTCGCAACCTAAAAATGCTAACATTAAACAAATATGAGAGCTAGCAAAAATTGTGGTGACAAGCTAATATGTACGAGGAATTTTTAAGGCTTGGATGCCAACTCATTCCTTAGGGACTAGTTTAAAGGTTTCTCCTAAGTCGAGGTTGATTAGACAAGCGAGGACAATGGTTTGAGAGGTATAAAGGATTGGATAGCTTCTGAGTTACAGATGGGAGATCACATATTTCTCTAAGAAATCAGAGGTAACTTGTTGTCAGGGATTCCAAAGTAGAATTTGTACAATCAAGGAGGAATAAAATCAGAACAAAATCGTTCACATAATATGAGCCTTAGCAGGATGCAGTGGATTCGATAGGCATG